>NW_028248078.1:600000-807584 GCF_964263255.1 Lissotriton vulgaris
GAAGTGTGTCACTAAAGTGACGCAACTCCAGCAATGCATCCTTTCACATGGGACAAGCCCCATGTGAAAGGGCCTGCGTCAGTCTTGCGCCTGCTGTGAGGCAGGCGCAAGATTTTGACGCAACGGCGTCCTAAAAGTGACGCTGTGAAATCTCATAGATTTCACTACGTCACTTCTACAACCCTTCCTTGCGTCAATACGCCACCTTTGCATACATTACACCTGGCGCAGGTATAATGTGGCACAGGGGTTTACAAAATGACGCATCTACCTAGATACGTCACTTTGTAAATATGACTCAACAAGGTGCATTTTTTACACCACTGGTGCGTCACAAAAAGTAACGCACCGGAGGCGTAAAAGTGACGCATGGTCTCTTAAATGAGGCCATCAGTCTTCTACTCTCACTTTTTCTTTCACTTTCTCTGTCTCTTCACTCCCTTACTCACCTTTTCTCACACTCACTTGTCTTTATCCAGTCTGTATCTCCACTCTTTCCTAAACATCACTGCTCTTTTCTTACCCTTCCACACCCCCGTTCCTTTACTACATTTTCTTCACTTATCCTCATTCCCGAAGTTCACTCTCCTTCTCCTCACTCTCCTTCCCCACACTCACCTTCTTTCAGTCCCCTTACTTCACTTCATTTCTCCTCTCATCCCTTTCTTTGCTTTCTCACTCATTTTCCTCTCCTCTCTCACTGCACTCCACTTCAGTTACTCATTTTGATTTTTTTAAGAATACAGCTCTTTTTGAGAATTGGAGGTAGTTCTAAAAGAACTTTTTTTTTCTTCTTTTTTCTTTTTTTAAACAAAAACAGGGAATAGCAAACTGCTCAACAGGAGCAAAATAAAAATAAAAATTAGGGTTGGGGACGGCAGCGGTGGTTCTCTATTGCTCGAACAATATTCATAATACTTTGTTCCCCGTAACAAAGTAGAGCATCACAATGTTTGCATTTGATTGTGGCCTCATTAAAAACTGGTTGAATATTTGGGATGAGCTGTTCTGGTCGCCCCCTCACCGATGCAGTTGCTCCTCCAGTTGATGTAGAAGCACCATCCCCTGGAGCCTCTCGTGCCAGAGCCCTGACACTCTCCTGGGCATAATTCTGAGGGTGCCTCCTCTCGACGTGACGAATCATGGTCGAATTTCCAAATGAATATTTTTTGGTAGGGTCACCCCGTGACAGGACAGTGTGACAAATAAGACACTCCACCTTTGGAGCATTTACTTTTTTTTGGTCTGCAGGTATGGAAAAAAAATTCCATATAAAATGCTCCTTAACTCTAGGCTGAGGAACCTCTTCATCTATGAAGCCATTTGAGTCGTCACTGCTACTGCTGGGTCTAGCAGCCATGATAATCAAAAAAATATTAAGCAGGAAAAAGACAGGTCTTGCAGTCACAAAAGTGAAAGAAGAAGTGAAGGAAATGGGTGGGGATTTCATTCTTCGTAAAAAAAACTGTTAGCAACCAATTAAAAGTGTTATTTTAAGGTCACATGACTTGACGCGTGTACGCTGCGCGCACCGAAGCGCTTCCAGGGGCGCTTGGAGTATCACCAAAAACGACTATGATGTTGAAGTGGTTTATCTGGTAATACTACGAGATGAACAGACCATATTATACTATGAGGTGGTCCGGTACGAGAGGGACTAGCTAGTATATAAGGAAATGAATTGTAAATAATGTTTTTAATAGTGTTCTGATGTAAATGTTTTTAGTATTGCACCATACAATGAAGGGCAATATTGCGTTGTAATTGGGACTTACACCTGATATACAATTTTGTACGTAAGAGCCTGTGGAGTAAAAATATGCATTTTTTTATAGATAAAAGTACCGTCCTGAAGAAGGTGTCAGATCTCCAACAAAAGCACCGAAACGCTACATCGACTTGTCATGGTTTTTTGTAAAAATTTCTTTTTAATTGTAATATGTGATATATGAGATTATGTACATGGTGAATACCTTGTTTTTAAGAATAAAATTGTATCTTTTTAATCGATTGAATTGTCTTGTGCACGACTACCCAGTGCTCTTACGATGGTGCTTGTGTTCCATGAATATACAAAGTAATAGGTGTATAATTTATATTTTGTTAATTGCCTTACAGTAGGATTGTATTGTACACTAAGATTTACCTCTGTTACCTCCCATAGTTCTACTGTGGCAGGCGAGAGGTTATCTCTAAACAATTTGGGCATTGGCCTCTAGGTAGGGACTACATTTTTGTTGCAAAGTAGATTACTTAAGCCATTCTCCCCTGCCTCTGGATGAGTATTGTCGAAATAAATGGTTAGAAAACGGTGTCGCATTTACAGAAGAGATGGAAGATGTAATAAGTGCTGATGAATGGAAAACAGCGTACAAATCTGACAGTGTCTTGATAGAGGTAAAGCATTATGTAATGCACGGATGGCCAGATAAGAACAAAGTACTGATTGAGCAAAACAATTTTGGGAAGTGAGAAGCGAATTGTCCATCAATGATAAAGAGTTTCTTCTTAGGGGGTGATAGAGTGATTCCCCCTGAAAGTATTAGAGGTCGCTACTGAGCAATTCGCATGGAGGACATTAGCATATCGTGATGTCCAAGAGAAGGGTGAAGGCATCTTATTGGTGGCCTGGGGTGGACAACGAAGTCGAGAAAAATGTAAGAATGTGTACATATTGTGCTAGTGCTGATAAGTCATTGACCGTCCTTGGACCTCCTTTTGGGGAATACAAATGTCCCGAGAATCCCTGGGAAGAGCTCTCAGCAGATATTTTGGGTCCTATTCTGGACTAATGGGGCATTCCTAAATACATCATTGTTTTACTGGATAAGTATTCCAAATGGCTGGAATTTGAGGAATGTGAAAAAGTGGTTTGATCTTCCCTTATTGCCTTTTTAACCAACACCTTTAACCCCTTCAGCGCTGCGTGAATTCCGCTGCGGTGCTGAAGGTTCTAAAGAACCTATGACAACGGAGCCATAGAACGCTTAAACCGCATGATTATGGGCTCCGTTCAAGCTGCAATCAATGCTCAGAGGAACTGGGATAAGGAGATTGCTAAAACAGTGTGGGCTAACAACTACAGTTACTGGGTACAGTCCCTTCAGGATTTTAAGAGGGAGGGAGCCCTTCACTAGGGACAACACAGCTTGGATGGACTTTAAACTTCAAAGCAGATGATCTCCTTCTGTGGTTAAGGAGAATCTCCTGAGAGCTCAGAAAATCTACAAAGAATACTTCAACAAGAAACATGGTGTGAAAGAAGCAAAATTGACAGTGAGGGATTGGGTCAGGGTGAAGCTTGGTACTAACCGTGAGAAAGGGAATAGCAAGTTCTCTAATCCCCTCCAGTTTGAGTGATAAAACAATCTGGCACTTAAAATGGTCAAATGTAACAAAGTTCTGTGGTGGAAAGACAATGACTATTCTGAAAGAGAAAATAAGGATTGGCTGTGGACCGAGGTAGAAGCACTAAAGTGTACTTCTGGTGATAATGAAGGACAGAAGGAGAGGTCTAGCGGTAGTGACACAACACAAGGTGAGCTTGATGGTATGCAAGAAGTTGGTGACGGCATGAGAGTGCGTGATGAGGAGGTGCAAGTTTCATATGGTACCCAAGGACCTACCCGTAGTGGTAGACCGTCATGTTACTTAAGAAGTACGAATAATTTGTTATGTAATACCTCATGTTGCTCAACATGTACTCTACCTTTAATATTTATTAGGACAAGATTTCTTTATTTATTTATTCTTGATCTACTATTTATTATTTATTTGCACATGTTCCCACACAGGAATCGCTTCTTGTTACATTATTGTTCAGATTATTCTTTTGCATCTATTCTATTATTGTAAATAGGACCTCGCTTTGTATTACCAATATTATAACATCTGTATAAGAGGAAGATGAGTGGTATCTACGGCACAGTCCAGGAGGTTCTGGAAACCATCTGGACTGTGACATCACTTGTCTGTGATGGAATGTTGGGGACAGTAGAATGTTGAGAGAACCGTTAGGGAGCGTCAGTTGGAGAGAAAATGTGGTGGGAGGTGGACATGCTCCCGCTTTCCTTCCTTTTAATAAACTACTTAAACTTCCTGTGACTACCAAGTATTCTTCACCACAGGAGAGACCACAAACTCAGACAGGCATTCTGTTGCCCTACTTCTTTAGACTACAAACAGAAAGATGGAAGGAGCTACATGCAAGGGGGTGCTCTGTGATCTGCATCTCAGATTCAAGAATGTACAGTCCTGATTTGGTTTCTAATGTCAGCCTTCTAACTTCACCAAACAATTGATCTTCGACAAGTCACTTTATATTTTTGACCATCAATTCCTTCCTTTGTCAACAGTGGGAGTGCACAGAATCCGGAAAATTATACTATAAATTCTTACATCATTTACCAAAGGCATTGTTTACTTACGCAATGTGTCGCTGTGACTGTAATGGCACTGGTGACTGGAGTTTCTCCATTATTTAAGCTTATTAAGACATCCAACTTACTGATAGGAAAATAAGAAAAACAAATGATGAGATGGATAAATTTTAAAGGGCAGGCCAACATAGAAAGGAATTGTGGGAATACTTTGCTATGGTATACAGGTAAACTCGTTTAGGATACATTCTCAGAACGTGGTGAAAGGGTGGACGCTACAGAGTAAAGTGACCCAAAGCCGGCATCTCTCTTTATGAATTAAAATATTATCTGACCCTACAATATTAAGCAAAACACATTATATTTCAGAATGTATATATGACTTATTTATCCATTTATGCGTTTTGTACGTTTATGTTTTGTAAGGGTTCCAAATGTGTCCACTATTATGAACAAGCTTTTCAAATTATCGTATTTTTCTTTTTTATTTCAAAGTCTTTATTGATTTTTATTAAAAAAACAGTGATGAGACAATGATACATGTCACATATTGCAATCAAATGAATTGAACAAACATGCGACATAGCATACAAATGCTAAAGCAAAAAGAAAGAAAGAAATTAGTATACAACATTTGACAGCGTAAGTCTGTAGGCAATCATGTCATGTTTATATCCTTAGACAACAAAGAATGGGATGAAGTGGTACATCTAAGAATATGGAGTCTAGTAATTGGTGTGCGTTCCGTGAGAAGATGCAGATCAAGTCCAATGTAAGCAGATTTAGTACTGTAACGCACAAATTACTTACCTTCGGACATTAGTTAGTGATAGATTCCTTATCTTACAAATACCCCCAGGCATCAGATCGGATCCGGAAAGTTTTCATCAGCAGCACCCCTGCGCGTCGAAAGGTTGCATCAGTTCTGTACATGACTTTCCGCACCAGGAATGCAGAGCCATTCAAGATACTGACCACTGGTGCATTGAAACTAGGGCCCTGAAAGGGATGACCTTATCCCTCGAAATCAGTTCGCAGAACGGGGAGTATGGGTGGGGCAGTAAGGAATCTATCACTAACTAATGTCTCTTACAGATAAATTGTTACGGAAGGTAAGTAACTTGTGCATCTGAAAGAGACATGTTAGTAATAGATTCCTTACCTTAGAATAGATACCCCAGCAAAACCAACCCCAGGGGTGGGTCTGAGAATCAAGATCACACCAGAAAGTTACGGAGAACTGAACGGCCAAAGAAGCCGTCTGTCCGGACTTGACTATCAAGGCAATAATGCTTAGTAAAGGTGCGCAGCAAGGCCCACGTGGCTGCCTGACATATGTCTTGCAAGGGAACACCACGTCCCAATGCAGTAGTAGCTGCTGTCGCCTTGGTAGTATGGACGCGCAACCCCACTGGAGGTTCCTTGTTAGCCAGAGAATAACAGGTTTTGATACACGAGACAACCCAGCGGGAGATAGTCCTCTTACATACAGCCCGGCCTTTCTTGGCACCTAAGCAGCCAACAAAGAGCTGGTCATCCACCCGGAACTGTTGTGTGCAATTTAGGTAAATTGAGAGCACACGTTTTGGGTCCAGATGGTGGAGCCTCTCTTCCTCTCTGGTAGTTTGCCCTATGTTGAAGGGAGTAACAATCTTTGGCAAGAAGGAAGGGCGAGTGCGGAGCACAAACTTGTCCGGATGAACCAACAGAAAAGGAGGTTTACAGAATAGAGCCTGGAGCTCACCCACGCGCCTAGCGGAGGTGAGGGCAACCAGGAAAGCAGTCTTCAAAGTTAATAAACGTAGAGGACAGTTGTGTAAAGGCTCAAAGGGAGCGCACATCAAATATGTAAGATCCAGGTTCAAGTCCCACTGTGGCATCACAAAAGGAATTAGGAGGGGAAAGGTGATTAATGCCTTTGAGAAATCTATTTACAACAGGGGACTTGAAAAGAGAGGGCTGATCAGGGAGCCTGAGAAAGGCCGAAATTTCAGAAAGATAGCCCTTAATAGCGCCCAGACCAAAACCCTACCGGGCCAAAGAAAGAAGAAACAAAAGGACTTCTGAAGAGGGCAGAAAGGGGATCCACAGCCTTTGCTGTGCACCATGCCACAAATGTGTTCCACCTGCAGGCGCATACCGATTTAGTGGAGGGACGCCTGGCTGCCAGAATGATATCACAGACTTCAGGAGGCAAGTCAAATGGAATCAACTGTCGCTGCTCAATCTCCACGCAAGGAGGTGGAGGCTGGACAGGTTCGGGTGGAGGATAGTACCCTGCTGCTGCGACAGAAGATTCTCCCGAAGAGGCAGTCGCATCAGGGGATCCACACTCGTACTGAGTAGCTCGGGATACCAACCCTTCGAGCCCAGTCCGGGGCCACAAGAATGACTTGAACACGGTTGCGCCTGATCGTCTTCAGCACTCTGGGTAGAAGTAGTATAGGCTGAAAGGCGTACAACAGACTGCAACTCCACTTGTGATGAAAAGCGTCGCCGAGCGAGTGCCGCCTTGGAAATTCCAACGTACATGACTGCTGACATTGCGCGTTCTCTTTGGTGGCGAATAGATCTAACAAAGGCTCTCCCCACTGTTGAAAGAGACCTCGCGCCACCTCCGAGTGAAGACGTGATTCGTGATTCATCATGCACCTGCGGCTGAGTTCGTCTGCCCTGGCGTTCAAAGAACCTGCCAAGTGTTGAACTACCAAGGAACTGCCTTGATGTTCCAGCCATGTCCAGAGACGCAGAGCCTCCTGACATAGGGTCTACGACCCCACCCTGCCTTGCTTGTCGCAGTACCACATGGTGGTGGTGTTGTCTGTGAACACCTGCACTACTCTCCCCTTGACAGAGGGAAGGAATGCCTTCTGTCCATAAGGACAGCCCGGAGCTTCAGAATGTTGATATGGAGCCTGGACTCCGCCGGAGACCAGAGGCGTCTGATCTCTGCCTCTCCCATGTGGCCACCCCATCCCAGGAGGGACGCATCCGCCACCACTGTGTGTTCCGGTTGGGGTAGGGAGAGTTATCTGCAGCTGACCAAATGGTGGTTCGTGAGCCACCACTGCAACTGTTGTGCAGTGCCCTCCGAGATGGACAGGTCACCTTGATGCTGCGCCCACTGGAGCCTCAGGTCCCACTGCAGAGCCCGCATATGCCATCAGGCATAATTGGTCAGCAGGATGCCATGAGGCCTAGCAGCCTCAAGGTCATCCTGACCAAACCCAGGACAATGGCCGAAAGATCGGAATCATAGCCCGAATGTCCAATACTCGCTGTTCGGGAGGATAAACCCGAAACTGCGCTGTGTCCAGACCCGCTCAAATAAAGAGGAGCTTCTGAGAGGGAATAAGGTGCGACTTCGGTACGTTGATGGAGTGGAGAACCCAGCAAATGCAAGAGGTTGGCCGTAGTCTGGAGGTGGGAGACGACTGCCTGGGGTGAGGCCGCCTTCAACAACCAGTCGTCTAGATAGGGGAAGACTGAAACCCCCGATCTGCGCAGAGGAGCTGCGACCACCGCCATCACTTTCATCAACACCCAAGTGGCGCTGGTAAGGCCAAAGGGGAGCACGGTGAACTGAAAGTGCTTGTGGCCTACCGTGAACCGCAGGTAACGCCGGTCGACCGGCAGGACGGGAATATGAAAATAAGCAACCAGCAAGTCCAACGCTATCATCCAGTCTTGCGAGTCTAGGGCAGACAAGACCTGAGCAAGGGTGAGCATCTTGAACTTCTTCCAGAGAAAGAGTGAAGGCCTCTTCCACGTGGCCCGTGTGCCCCTCCTGCCGAGCAGGTGGCCTATATTTGTGTATGTTTCCATGTGTGGGTGTGCGTGCACCTTTGATGGTGCGTGTGCCCTGCCAAGGGGGTGACAACTCGTGTTCATCTTCCTGAGAAGTGACATGTCGCACTCTGTCGGACAGTAGAGATTCCTTCAGTGTTAAGCGGGCATTTGCACCTTAATGGGGACTGTGTGCTTGTGTGTCCGCGAATGTGCGTGCTCTTTGAACATGTAGCACCCACATTTTAACTAACAACAACATTAGCAGTATTTCCTGCCAGTGACTGCTTGTACATCCAGAGTTCACAGGGCGGGGGTGGAGGAGGGGTAGGAGGGTACCTCACCACAGTGGCTCCGAGGGAAGCGAGACTGCGTGCCCTTCTCTCAGTCTCTTCACCTAAACAGAGGCGCGTGATCCGTTACTACAGGCCCAGAGAACCGGAGTGGCGTGTGCTGCAGGCATGAAGGAGCATGACTGAGCTTCAGCTTGCTGAACTCTCCCTGAACCTTCCCTGGACAGCCTCATCAGACAAGCTGATGAGAAAACTAGTCGCGACGGGCGGCCGCAAAGCAGGACACGGTGTCCGAGGGGCTGTCCAAAAAACGGATAGGGTGGCAACCAAAAACACTCCTTTCCATTGGGAAGCCAGCGTTTATCATAAACGCTGACGCTACCCAATGGAAAGGAGGGGCGGGGCTTACAGACCCTTTTAGAAATCTTGTATTTCCAATATCTCTCGGAGAGGCATGGCAGCTTCACTGCCCACGCCCAGCAGAGACCTAAAAATAATGATAAAACAACAGCTTTGCAACCTCACATGGATATATAAATAATCTTTTTTTTTTTTTTTTTATTTCAAATCTTTTTTTTATTGAGCAAAAACAGAAATGATAACGGCCATAAGGCATCAATAGAGTTACATTCGTATTGGAGAAACGCCGTGGTCAAGCATGGATCAGTGCATATAAAACAAAACATACATACATACATACAGTAACGGAAAATAAAGCATAATGAAAACTAGAGGGTAACAGCAGACCGGATCTGTAAGTGAGACGAGATGAATGAGTTGAATGAATAAATAAATGGATAAACAAATAAATAAATAAATGAACAAGGTAAACAACAAAATATGCCATCATTGCAATCTTTACAGTTGTGCACAGTTCCGTAGACCTCTCCATCCAAGTCTAGTCAAATAATACCAGGTATACTTTGTCATCCCTGCACATTGTGTCTAAATCTGGTAAGCCCATATGGGCGGGATATAACCATTATAATTCGTGCATCGGGCAGCCCCACATTTACTAAGTGTTGATCTCATTGGTGGTGTATCATGGTGGCTCAAAAGTAAAGGAGGCCTGGTCTAGAGAAGACCATAGTTTTTTGTTGGTAACCTGCCATGGTGATGAGTGAAGAGCGGTATTGTCAGTGCCCCTAATGCAGGCTAGCCATTCCCTCCAGGCATTAAAAGAGATCTCAGACGCTGATTTCCAATTGCATAGGACTACCTTGTATGCTAGTGTTAGCAGGAGATCCAGGAGCTGACGGTCATGGTCCCCCTTTAGTAGTGGGTCTAAAGCCCCCAGGATAATGTAGATGAACTCCCTAGCAGGATGTATGTCAAACGTGTGCCCAATGTAGTCAAAGATTTTAGTCCAATATGTTTGGAGCATGGGGCAATCAAATAACATGTGTGGAAGGTCACCAATATCCGAGGAGCAGTTCCAGCAGGTCGGTGTGTCTCGTAGGCCAACCTTAAATAATCGTTGTGGGGTCCAGAAAGCCCTGTTAAGGATCATATATTTGGTCTGTGATAGTATCGGCGAGACCTTATGTGTGAGTGCTGATGCATGTATCTTGACCCAGTCTATGCTTATGCCAGTATTATTTGGTTCTGATTCCCATTTGGCTTTGTTACGCCTCATCGATTTGTTGGGTGTTGGTGCAAGAAGTTTATATATTTTTGAGACAAAATGTCCAGAGGATTGAAAGTGAGGGAGCATAGATTTTAGCCAAGGCATCGCTAGTTTGAACGTTCTGCTAGATAAGGCTGACTTTAGCTTCAGGAACGAGTAAAAGTCAATCGGTAATAGGGAGTGTCTAGCCTGCAGAGTTGAGAATGGTAGTGGCATGTTATTTTCGTGTAGATCAGCAATTACATTAACACCTTTTTCAGACCAGTGGTCCCATATTATGGGCGATCCGCCAATTTTGATTGACGGGTTACGCCACAAGGAAGCAGATGAAGAATTATGGATCTGTAGACCAGTTTTGTGAGTGCGATCTAACCGCAAGAGAGCCCTCTTAGTATTGAGTATGATGTATTTAGAATTCGTAAGGTGTGAGAGATCCATTGTGAGTACAGCAGAGAGCGGGGCCTTTCCGACAATTGATTTCTCAATGTCGATCCATAAGGGCGTATAAATGGGGTCTTCGTTAAACCAGGAAGCTCCTTGTCTGCAGAGAAAGGCGGTTTGGTAGTCTCTGAAATTTGGTAGACCTAAGCCCCCTTTAAGCTTTGGCAATTGCAGTTTCCTCATGGCAATTCTCGGTTTCTTCCCTTTCCACAGGAAGTCCGTTAACGACTTCTCGACTTTATGTAGAAAATCCTCCGAGAAGGTCATGGGGAGCATACATGCCATATAGTTTACCAAGGGACTGATCATCATTTTTAATGTTTCCGCCCTACCCCACCATGAGAGGAACTTTGGGGACCAGCCATCTAAGAGTTTTTGTATTTTTTTGTAGAGTATCTCCTCATTAATTTTTAGGGTGGTTACCAAATCCCTTTCAAATTCCAGACCTAAGTATTTAAAACTCTTCGGTTGCCAGGTCAGCCCGGATTCGCCCAGGATGTTTTTATCACACAGATTGTTTAACGACTTCACCTCAGTTTTATCCTTGTTTAGGGAGTACCAAGATACACTTGAGAATTCTTCGATTGTGGAGAGTAGCGTCGTTATAGCCTTATCAGCTTTTTCACTCATGACCAATACGTCATCAGCATAGGCCGTGAGTTTGATTGTACAGCCTGCGAACTGAACTCCTGCAATTTCAGGGTTTTCCCTAATATAGTACAAAAAGGGTTCAATTGCCAGGAGGAATAAGGACGGGGACAATGGGCAACCCTGCCTAGTGCCTTGTTCTAGACTAAAGGGGGAGGAAAAGGTGCCACCAGCCCGTACTCTAGCAGAGGGACAGGCGTAGAGGGACATGACTAACCTAGTGAATAGGGGACCCAGGTCGAATTTGTGTAGTACAGCATTTAAATAAGTCCAGTCAACTTTGTCAAACGCTTTTTCCGCGTCTAGTGTGATAGCCACGGTGGGCGTGGATAAGAATTTCGCTTTTTCAATAACGTGAGCCAGAATTCTTGTGTTGTCGCTCGAAAGCCTGTTCTTCAGGAATCCCGCTTGCGAGGGGTGTATTAGGCTCGGCAGAACCTTCTGGATGCGTTTTGCTAAAATCGATGCCAGGAGCTTACAATCTAAATTTATCAGTGAGATAGGCCTGTAATTTTTGGGGAGTTTATGATCTTTGCCTTCTTTTGGTATTACAGCAATTACGGCTTCAGCCATAGTTCCTTTTACCTCTCCTGTGGTACTAATTTCTTGAAAAACTTCTAATAGAGGAGTTGCAAGAATATGGGCAAAAGTCTTATAGAACGGAGCAGTATAGCCATCAGGACCAGGGGCTTTCCCTTTTTTAAGGCATTTGATCGCGCTAACAACCTCCGATTCAGAGATCGGTTCATTTAAAGCTTCCTTTTCTGCGGCCGTAGGTGTTGGTAGTGTGCAGTTTGAGAGATACTTCTCCATTTTTTCATTGTCAACGTGTATGTTCCTAGCATAGAGTTTCTCATAAAAGTCTTTGAAAATGTTCGCAATCTTAGTGGGATCAGAGTTAGGAGTACCATTGTCATCGATTAAGGAATTAATGGTGTTCTTCTGAATTTTAAATTTAAGATAAGCCGCTAACCCTTTCCCTGCCTTGTTTGAGTCGCAGATTTTAAAACGCTTCTTCCTGTCAAGCCAAATTCCTGCCTTCTCACTGATAAGTTTATTGTAGGTGTATTTTTGATTGGACAGTTCATTTAGGATTGCAGGGTTCCTACTCATCAGGTATTTTTGCTGAAGTTTCGAAATGTCCTCTTCTAACTTCAGCAAGGCCGCAGTGCGGTTTTTATTAATAGCAGAGGATATTTTTATAATAAGTCCCCTTATAGTGGATTTCAATGCCTCCCAACGGATGGTGTCTGAAGTGTCCTCTCTCCTATTGGACAATAAAAAATCTCTAATGGCGGTGTCAAGGGTTTCTTTGTGTTTTGTGTCATTAAGAATAGTATCATTGAATCGCCACATAGATTGACGGGTAGATGGCTTAAGATTAGACAGTGTAAGGGAGACGCATGAATGGTCAGAGACTAATCTGGGAGCAATGTCCGCGTCTTCAACTCTTGCCACTGCGTTGTTAGATATGAGTATATAGTCAATTCTCGAGAACGAGTCATGTGGCGGGGAGTAGAAGGAGTAGTCTCTACCATCAGGATGCAGTAAGCGCCACGTGTCCACCATATGGAATCTATTGCATAGTTTCATGAATGCCTTATGGGCTTTGCCTGGGCGAAAGACGCATTTAGAGTCTCTATCCAATACAGGGTCATATGGGAGATTGAAGTCGCCTGCCAAAATATGGAGTGGTGTGTCAGGAATGGAGATGATCTGCTTCGATAGGCCTACCCAGAAGGACGGATCGTGTGTATTTGGGGCATAAACAGTTGTGATAAAGAACTCAGTGTCATCCTTGAGTAATTTCGCCGAAATCCACCTCCCTTTCGTGTCTGTTGTAGTAGAGACTATGTCCACATTCGCATTCTTGGCCACCAGCATCACCACCCCATTCTTTTTTGAGATTGCTTCAGAGCCTATCACTTCGGTGTAATATTTGTTACGCAGTGTATGAAATAGCTTCGCCTCTAGTTTTGTCTCCTGCAGTAAGGCTATATCTCCACGTTGTCTACGTAGATAATCCAGTACCTTTTGACGTTTAACTGGCTGGTTGAGACCTTTAACATTTAATGATAATATTCAAAGATTAGCTATAGTTGTTGTCCCTATTGGAGTGTCCATTACATGAGCCATCGATTATACAATAAGTTATACCGTCTCATGACCCATGTGTATGCGCAAAAGATGGATCGAAAAGAGGGTCTCATCCCTTTGTTCAAGCCAGCAAAGTCATATCTCTCATTGAATACAGGGCTAGTACTTTTTGTATGAAATCGGCGGACAGAGTGTAAGTTCCGGAACACAATGTGGTGCAATGTATGCAAGTTAGGATGCAAGATGGACAAAACTAAACAAAACGATATACAAAATGCAAAAACAATCCCCCCCTTCACCCCCACCAACCTCCCTCCACCCTCCTCCCTCACCCTCAACCCACCCCTCCCTCCCCAATAGTAGAAACAACAGAACATGGCGACTCGGGAATGACGACCACGAAGCCGCCTCCAAGCAGCTTACTCATAACTATTAATCTTTGGGGCTGCAATCCCAATTTAGTGAAGGAATAAGCCAAGTATGTAGGCAACAATAAACTATAGACAACAATTGTGCCATGACCTTGAGCGCAGGAAGGTCAATACCTTGACTTCAGTATCATAAACCAAGTATCATAAACCAAGCACAACATCATCAGTTATTATCAATGGGAGTGCCATAAAACAACTCCACATCACAGCATAGTACTTCATACTTTAGTACTTCAGAGCTTCACACAGCAAGCACAACAGCAACTGTAGAAGAGTTATTGTGGGTGCACCTGACACCAATGGGAGTGCTATAAAACAACACCACGGCACAGTACTTCTTGAGGTCCAGGAGGGACACGGGCAGTATCGTGGCAGCACAGATATAATCATTGTGAGTCAATTTCCAATCAAGGATACAAGAGATCGCTCTGAAACAGATCCAGATTCCAAAGGACACGCTGACAGGCGGCCCAAAAGATACATGAACCATTAACGTGCCAGACAAAGTTGGCCAGAACCGGACCCCATGCGGGCGAGCCCTTATTAGTTTCTGTCAATTACAGACGTGGTTATCACCTCTTTAGCAATACCAGACAAGAGAGCCTCATGTCAGTCCCAGTTCCGACAGACACTTCAATGTGGATTCAGGAATATGAGAATAACAGTACCAAAAGTTCAATCCTAAACTCATCCTGAGCCAGCTGAAGAGGCACCTTGTTGAGCTGAAGGGGAGACCTCCATGGTACCATCGCCCTGGTCGAACAGGAGTTGTCGCAGTTTTCTCGGGTCAGAGAACACATGTGTCACCCCTTGTATGGTTACTCTAAATTTCGTTGGACCAATAAAGCCATACATGTGACCAAGTGACTTCAGTTGGTGCCTCAATGCAAGGAAGGCTTTTCTGATTTCCATAGTCTCCTTACTGAAGTCCTGTGAGATGAAGATTTTGTGACCTTTCCATAGCACATGGTTATGTTTGCGGGCGAAGATAAGTATCTGCTCTGTGAGCTGATATCTTAGCGGTTTACACACGATCGCTCTTGGGCCCTTCTGATCCTTAGAAATTCGACCTGGTACCCTGTGTGCTCCATCAAACTCTAGTGGCTGAGTGAAGGTTAGATTTGTGGCCTGCGTGAACCACTCCTCGAGGAAGGGTATGCATGTGCCATGTGATTCCTCTGCTTTTTCCGGCATGCCAAAAATTCTTAGGTTCCCCCTTCTGTTTCTGTCTTCCAATTCCGCAACTTTTTTCACAAGGTGGTCTGAGCATAAGGAGAGGTTCTTGATCGCTCCACATGTTTTATTCTCAAAGTCTTCCAGTTTGCTTATCCTGGCCTCGGACTCTGTAATTCTTGAGTTGATGTCTTTAATATCCTGGCGAATAGCTACCACCTCTTCCTTGGTGGATTTGGCCAAGTCCCTAACCTCTTCTAGCCTGCTCAAAATTGTTGCCATGGCATCCGTCATTTCTTTATTCCCTTTGACTGGCGTCGGTGGGTTAGATTTCAGGCGTTTAGAAGTTACGCCGTTTTCTTTGTCTCCCATCCTTAAGTTGTAGTTGTGCGTAGCGATTAGACCTGACGCTGTCTTGTTCTGAGTTCCACCAACTCACGGCGCGGGTACTGAATTGCATTGCGTTGCGTCGTGAATTGCGCTGCGTCGTGAATAGTGAAAGACGATTTTTATTGAAGAGAGATCATAGGTGCACATTCATCAGCAGGAGCTGTCGTTTGCACAATGCTTGTGTTGCACCTTGTAAATATCATTTAAATCACTAAATGTTACTCGTATCCTTGTAAATAGCGCTAGCAATAGTTGCTGCAGAGGTTCAACCAGCACACCATACACAGTGTCACAGACTCAGTCCATATACATGCCACCAGCTTTCCCAGAATTCCTGCCTTGATATCAACTGCGACAGAAATTCAAGCTAGGCTCTAGGAATGATTGCAATGGTTGTTCTTACATGTGCTTGCAGCATTATTTCACGGAGCGCGGTCAATTATTCTATTAATCTGCCTACAGGTCTTCATAGCATAACAGAGGCCACAGTGTTCATCATGGTATTCAGGCACCAGGTCACACAGACACAATGTCAGCTTAGCAAGGGACCGCCATTTTAAACATACATCTCAGTCATTCATATAGCGTAGAAGATCCTGCTTGCAGCGTTATTTCAGAAGAGCTGCATCTGAGCGTTGGTCCGAATTTATATTACATCAGTTTCCTCACAGGCATATGCATTTGTCTGCAGTTCGTGATCCTGGTGCAGGGTGCTTGATTTGCGGAGACAGGCTCACTGGGTGGCCGCCATTAAGATTTGCCAGCGCGGTATTTTATAACATCGAGCAGTCAACCGCCCCACTGACAGCCTCGCCTCTTACTCACTGCGTCGATACGTCGATGCCGTGTAGATTCTCGGCCCTGCGCTGCCCAGGGAGACCCCCAACAGTCCGTAGTGAGCAGCGTGGTCGAACCTCCGGGAGACCGGGGGACCACGTGGTTGTGTCCGGGGTCGGGCTCCGTCGCGGAGCGCAGCCTCCTCGGTCAGGGCAAACGGGCAGTCAGCTCCTCTCCTGTCGGTCAGATCCGAGTCAAACTTTCACCGTCTCTGGATCAGGTCTTCCGACGCCCAGGTACCCGTTTCAGGCAGGATTGGAGGCGGATTGCAGCCTTCCACAGCATTCTCGTTCAGCCGCTCGGAGGAGGACAGAACTACGCCGCCATTTGCACCGGCGTCCAAGCCACGCCCCCCGATATATAAATAATCTTAATTCCAGTGGTGCCTTTTGTCTGTGAAGTCCCAACGGGTGCTGATAAACCATGTCACCTGCAGAGTTTGGTGCTAGTGGTGCGTGTAAGTCTGCAGGTACAGCAGTATCACCAGCCCCTACCCTTGGGCAACAGAACCCCCAGGTGAGGGACTCGACGAATGATCCTGAGGGCTGGTGTTCTCCTGGGCTACAGGTGCACAGTGAGAGCTGCACAGCATGATTGCAGACAGCAACTAACTTAATTTCGAAGCTGCGCAGAGTGTGCATGCTCGTGCTGGCTGTCTCATTAGCAGCCATTGGGCCCCACTCGTGACATCAGCTAACAGCTATGCCATGGCATGCACAACTAGAGCTGCTGCAGTCGGCAACCTAAATTGAAAGATGACGTCGCAACCGCCCTAGAAATAGAAAAATGTGCTGCAGCGGCAACCGAACAGAGTATAACAATCATATGTAATATACAGACTCACACCAACAGGGACTAAGGAAGCTAAAAATGCGTGACAATGCATTTTAATGCAGTGATGTGGACCACCACATTAACATGCGTTAGTATCACGCCTGATGTGTGGTACTTGGCAGGGCTGTAAACGATTTCAGGGCGGTATTTAATGAGTGGCAGAGTGGCAGCATAGCTGCCAAGGATTCAGATTGCTATGTGTGACATTTTCATAACTGTGTAAATATGAGTGACAACGACTATGAGTGATACTTTCTCGCAAGCAAAATCAAGCACTGAAGACGAGGTAAACATACAAGTATCAGAAATTGCACCCATTTGAGAAACAAGAAACTCTAAGAAGTTCTTAAAACTGCAAAGCATCACAGCAACAGTGTGGACTCCAGGGCCTCTCTGTCCCACGTGGGACCCAGCCCAAACAGTATTTGAGGCCCCAATAACATTCTTTTGTCAGCCTCCTAGTAGTGCTGCAGGGCAGACTGGCAGAAAAACAATAACATTGATTCCTCCCTTTGCCTACTGCCTTTGTCTACTGGGCCCCTGGATCCTACTAGTGGCAATCAATCAATCAAATCAGATGCTGCATAGCATCACTCAGTGGACTACAGGCCACTCTCTGTATCAAATGGGACGCAGCCCAGGATGTGAGCCCTCAACAGCACGGATCTCTCTGTCTTCATAGCTGCAGTGCCTAATTAAAATTCCAAGTTAGTCAACACAGTCAGCTGACTAGTCGGGGACAATGAGCATGGGCAAGTCTCAGGCTAAGCCATACAGCCATGTCACATAGCTCACAGCCGGCAGCCAGGGCGATGTAGTGCTCTCAACCAAATTATTAACAGGAAGTGGTTGCGGTTGGTGTGCCACCTTCTGGCTCCAGCCCTGCAGTCAGCAGCGCAGATGAGCTCTCAGCTCAGCTGTCTAAGTATAGTAAGTTTTAAGAGTCTAGCTGTCAGCACACAGAGTCAGTACTACCCACTGACTGACTCGACAGCAGCACCACCGGGCTGCATTGACTGGGCATGTCTCAGGCTAAGGCACTATAGCGCAGCAAGTGCTGTAATATTTTAAAAAGTACGTCTTCGTGTGGCAAGTCCCTGAACTACACAGTGTGTGACCTGAGTCCAGAGAGAATGAGACTCTCGCTGTCTCACTGTGTGTGACTGCAGAGAACTTCAGTGTATCACAGAAGGGCAGGCAGCTGATGTAGACTGCGCGCTAAATTTATAAAGCAGTTTTAATAACAATCAGTAACCTGATTAGTGCGCCCTCACATTCAGTCTCACTTACTTATATTTGCAGCAAGGTGGAGGGTGCGCCAGCCCGGATATTTTGGTTTTTGGGCCACCTACAGCCCTGGCAGTGGAGTGGGCGGAACAAAACATCCCGCGGCAAACACGGTGCTCAGGCTTGATTCTAGAGATTCAGGCTCACCAAACAGCAGCAGCTGCACACAGTCAGTGCTGTGACTGCAGCTCCGGACTCCAGCAGCCGCCGTGGCCCGTGGGTTGGCTCCCATTTGCATTAGAAAAATCATGCGCATTTAAAAATGAGCACATCATGTTTTTGTGCAGGTCCCTACTGCTTTAATGGGGGGACCATGATGTATGGTCATTTAATGTCAGCTGTAGATGATGGATCCCTGAACAGTGTCATGTATGTGCATGCTTGCATTGTGCTGAGGGGATTACCAGTTAATCGTTCACGCAGCTCTCTGATGGATGTCAGATGAGTCCCCAGATAATTCATGCAGTCTGTGTGTTCACTTTTGTACTGGCAGTCACCGGTGTATTCAGCTGTGTAGCCTTTGACCATGTCATGTATGTGCATGTAACTTGCATGACTGAGGTAACTATTAGTGGTGATGCTACGTGTCTCTCGGAACTCTTTCAAGTGCTCGCCTTCCTTTTTCTCCAGCACCTCTCCCCCCCCCCCCCGGGGCGCAATCTGAGGGATAGCCCCAGACACCACACGCTCTAGCTACTCCTCTGCCAATCAAATGAAGGGAAAGCATAGAATTTGCAAAATTAAGGGAGTGGTACACACACTGAACTAGTAGAACTAAGGAAGGCTTAATCAGTTTGTTTGTCCGACTTGTCACAGACCTGTCACTGAACCAACGCATGCTAAAGGAGAATCAAGAGCAGAGTGCTAGTCGAGCACTCTGACAGAAGAATCGGGAATTTGCTGAGGGAGAAGAATCGATTTGCCCTGTCGGGGTCCGAGAGTAGCTGTAGAGAGGGGTGTGACGCTGGTGTTGCACTTAGCGGAGGTTACCTGTCCTGCACCTGTCCTGTTGGCACCTGATTAGTCGGGAGCACTTTTCTTGTCCCAGCCCGTGGCCAGGGTTGGTCCTCGCACCATTCTAGGTAAATATAATCTGTGTGGTATGCCCTTATGTCGGTTTCCCTTTTCACCCTACCCAAGTACCAATGTCTAAAAGCATTTTCTTTAAGTCTTGCAAGATTTATGTTTTAGTAATTGTTTACTTACTTGCAAAGTCCCTAATTTCACTACTGTGGCCTATGTCGCACAAAATATTGCAAAAATAAAGTGTTTAAGACTTTTCCAGAGTCTGTGGTTTATTTTCATAAGTGAATGTTATTCTCTACCTATTATTCTAACTCCCTTGATCCTTAGAATTAGGACTTAGAGCACACGTGACAAGTATATGGTAAGTCATGGTGAACAGGTATAAGTCCTAAGGTGAATAAAACTCAGATAGGCAGGAAGTTAAGTTGGATTACTGGTTCAAGTGTGAATGTTTATGGGCCCAGGTGAGTATGATTAACCAAGCTGGTAATCCTGCGCCCTCAAGGTAAAGAGGATTCCCACTCGAATATGAGGTATCCTGTCCAGTTTCCACAATTGGAGCACAGACCGCTCCCAGGCAGCGGGACAGCAAACAAAAAGTATGCTACTCGAGGCAGCTAACAGTGTTCACTGATGCCGCCCCAGCTGCTCCGCCACCAGCAGTCTGTACCTGGAAGCAACCCCCAGGCGCTGCTTCCATTGGGGTGCTTTACCAGCGGTGGACGACGATGAGACCAAGACATGGTAGCATCTCCCACAGTGAGCACTCTGCTCTACCATCGGCTCTCGCGGCCCTGGGAGCTCTTTCACCGAAGCATCTCCTGGCACTTCTTTTACAGGTTTCGTGCTACCACTGATGAGACGGCTGCTTTGCAACCAGGATCACTGCAGCATCTCCCAAGGTGAGCGACTTGCATCCTCTTGCTATATCTGGATACCTAGCCGTGGGCAGAGCCCTTCGAACACATCGTCAAGATGGCGGCCCCTTGGGACGGAGACGCAAATTGGGAGACCACTGCTGAGAGGCGCCAGCCTTGAAACTCTAGAGTGCTGAGGAGTCTGCCGCTTTGCCCTAATGAAGGCAGGATCAATCCAACGGACCTAGAATGCTTTAACTAACCATGTAAGGGGCTCGCTGCTACTCCAGGGAGAAGGTGAGGCATACTTTCCACCTGCATTACTCATCAACATCAGCCCGGGGATCCAGAATGCTGCTTTCGCCTACCACAACCCGGCCTTCTACCCCTAGGGCCATCTCCACCTCCACTTTGGGGATCCCTATAGACCCAAGACCACCACTCCTAAGTGCAACACCAACTGCGCGGCCTAAAGCAAGGGTGCTTTTTAGCTCGGATGCTTTTTAATCTATACACCGCAGACATGGGTCAAGCCCTAATTGAAGCCACATTAGCAACACCTAGGATTGGGCACACTAAGATTCAACTAATGCAATATGCCGACAACCTGGTACTTCTAGACTATACAAAAATAGGCTTACAAAAAGCACTTACGGCCCTGGCAACCTACAATGCCAAAAACAAACTGGTTGCCAACCCATCCAAATCGAAAACAATAATTTTTGGGCAAAACCCTAAGAAAAAACTGGTAAAATGGAGGCTAGGCCAGCTGACTTTGGATTGCACACAACACTACAACTACTTGGGAGTTTGGTTCAGTGAAACAGGTCGCCCAGGAGTCCATCTTGATAAAATGCGTGCGAAAGGGAGAAGCATCACTTACGCCCTCTGCAAGCTATATGCCACTCTACACAGCCCCGCAACAACGGCAATTCAAAGAGTCTTGAGGGTGAAACTAATACCATAACTTAATTACGCACAACAGGCATTTCCAGGGAAACTAGCGAGAGACCTAGAAAAAGTCCACTGTGTAGCCTACAAAAAGTTATTTCACCTACCCGCATGCACCAGGAACAATCTAGTGCGGTTAGAACTTAACCTGAACCAACAAAAGCTGGAAGGGAGATGGCCTCTCTGAGCAAATACTTCTATCTTACCATGGTGGCACCAGAGAATACAATGAAGTCTATTATAAAAAATATCTTTCTTGAATCCAGCAATCCCTGGTCAGCCAGCCTGTCCGCCGCCAAAGAAGTTTTGAAACTTGCAATTGGGACCCCAAGATAATCAAGTATACTGTTATCAAAAGTACAATAAAAAAACAAGTCCGCCTTTGCTCTCGCATTTCAGACTTGGAATCATTGGAATCAAGAGGCTTTCACGAGTCCCTAAGCCTCCCACATACAGAATACAACCCCAAACATCATCTCACGCAGGCAGTGGGGAGACAAGCCCTACACAGGATCATAGCATTTAGATTACATCCCCTCCCCTTAAAGAATTATACCCCTCCGGGTCGACAAAAATGGCGATCATGGAGTGTCGGCTCTGCAAATACAAACGTGAGACCTTGGCCCATATCCTATTTTGCTGCCCGGCCTTGCGCCTAGATCGCAGTCTTTACCTTAGGCCCATCCTGCTTCAAGGGGGACTAGAACTGTGAAGGAGGCTGTTCATCAATTGTACACATTGAACACAGTGAAACATATGGCTATGTTTGGTAAATTTGTACAACAGACTCGTATGAAGCTGATGGACCCATCCAGCTAAGCAATCGGGCAAGTACCTGCGCTGAGCTTCTATACCGTCTGGAACTAACGGCTTAGCTCAATGAGAGCATGCACAATTGTTGGCCGGGTTCAAAAAAGTCTTCCTGGACTTTATGATCATATAATTTTAGATTTTAGACTTTATTTGCAATGCTTATGGTTTTAAATGGTTCAATAAAAAAAAATGGAATGTTCTTTTTTTACTTCGTTGTTTTATTGTAATGGTTTTGAGTAACCACACAAATAAATGTATTCATTCATTCTATAAAATCGCATTAAATAAATTAATAAATAAAATAAACATATTAAAATCCCAAATCCAGGTAAATATGAAGTATTAGGTCCAAAGGAAAAGCAGAGAGAAACTGTGGACCTGAAAATGTGGTGGTATACCATAATTCCCCACAAATCAGGATAACATTCCAGCTACCCAGGTGTTATCAATGCTGTGATCCAGTGTTGACATGAGCTTGTGCATCACACCCATGTTCTAGTGAGGGTTCTGAGGGGGTAATTCTCCTCCAAGACCAGCGTAATTCGAAATTGCATTGAATACTTGATTCTTGCAAACATTCAACAGCACTGACTGTAAATGCCTGCACAAAACACTATAAGCATCAGCTTTCAGAAAATACTCCTACATGTATTTTGCTTTGCTATACATGTCCCTAAGAGCTTATTTCGTGGGGACTAGAAATTAACCGCCCGATTCATGAACCTAAATTGCGCTCGCAAGGGGCCGGATTCTGAGAATCCGGCCCTTTGCGAGAGCGATTTTTGCAGTTGGGATTCAGCATCCCAAATGCAAAAATCGCTAATTGCGATGTCGCAAATGTGCGAGGAATTACATTTAAGGAATCTCTATTAGAGATTCCTTAAATGCAATTCAACATCCAATTTAAATTTGCGAATTCGCAATTCCTAGGCGCAATTTACCGCGAGGTCAGACCTCGTGGTAAATTGCGAAAACTCAGAAAAATGCATTTAAATGCATTTTTCTGAGTTGCATGTTACACACACACATGTCCTTTGGACATGTGTGTGTGCAACACCTGTGTGAAATTTCATTTGAGGGGTGCTACAGGGTGTCCTGTGGACACCCCTGGCACCCTTCAAATCGCAATCTTATTTGCGATTAGCTAATTGCTAATCGCAAATAAGGAATACTCCCCATTCATTCCTATGGGCCTTTTGGCCCATAGGAATGAATGGCAAGTTATTCCTTATTTGCGATTAGCAATTTGCTAATCGCAAATAAGGAATCAGTAGGAATCGCATTTTATTATGCGATTCCTACATGATTACCGTTTTGCGAGTCCTTAATAGCGAATCGCTATGATTCGCTATTAGGGGCTCGCAAAACGGCCCGTTGATGAATCAGGCTGTATATTCCTTAGCCCTATGTTGAATTATTTTCCTCTCTTAGACCATTCATTATTTGAATATGGAACGTTACAAACATTACAATAACAAGAATAAAGATCATTAGATTGAAGGGCGACAGATTTTTCGAAGATAATCCTCATTTAAATTACCAATCTTACTACTTTACCCTTTCCTTATTCCAAGACATGATTATACATTAAATTTATCAGGTGACATCTAGAACCCATTACGATTAAAAGATATATTAAAGGAAGGGAAAGAAATAGATCTTTGCAGCACAGACAATTTTCGGTGCTACACCAGATCCCTCAGAAAAGTAGATGCACAACACATCTGAACAGAGTTGATGCAGCCTGTACGCAATGCCCTGAAGTCAAGGCATAACACAGGCCTTGACACGTCACAGGCTGATCAGGTGGTCATTATAAAATCAGTTATACAGATAGGCAAAGTACGGTGAAAGAAAGAAGGCCAACAATCAGAAAATAAACTTTGTTAGGAAAATTCCAAGCAGATGTCTTATTAATTTCTCTAACACTTACTCGCCTACGTTATACAGAGTCGGTGCAGGACAAATCATGTAGTGGGACTCCACTGTTATAGGCTTTTCATCTGGAAATGGAAAATAACCACAATAATACATTAAATTGATGCAAAGCAAAAACAAACTATTCTGAGGATTTAGGCAACAGGCAACTCAGTGGTTTAGATAGAAGTCAAATTTGCTTTATTCGAGATAAAAAAAACCTCATAAAAGCATGATTATTAAAAACCTCTATTTCTTAAAATAAATTCATTTCAGTTAGCAATATTTAGCACATGTAACAATACAATTTAAAAGAAATTTGACAACATTACTATCTAAAACAACCTCAAAGTTCATGTATGCCGAATGTACCTAGAGTCACTATCATGTACTTTGGGCATAGATTCAATACATTTTAAGATTTCTAATAACTTGTATATACTATGGAACATCAAATTACTCACAAACATTTTTTCCTAATGGCCCAGACCCAGCCCAGGTATTTTGCGACTGCAACTGAAATAACAGGTAAAGTGCTAGTGCAAATTCATCTTAGCGCCAATGCGCTATCCCTTGTGCCTAACAGTCTACACACAGCTTTTAGCCAAACTCGTCAGGGGTATCATAGGCTGTACATACAAAGAGAAGATGAGGAATAGTCTCTGTATTGTTTTTACAGACCGGGCACATTTTGGAACTACCTAGAGACCATCTTCCAGTTAATGATCTTATAGGGAGAGATCCTGCTCTGAGCTGGAAGTAGAGCTTCCTAGCTCCTGGTTGTGTGATACCATCCCAATATGGCTCTAGACTGGGAAAAGATTTATATTCCAGAAAACGACCCTCCATAGTAGAGGGATCAACACTGTTCCAGTTCCGGTGCGCAACCAATTCCCAATACTTTTCTTTTAGGATAACCTTAGATGGGAATGGAGCTACCTCGGGGTTCTCCCACAGCCCCTTCATACCAATTCCCACCAAAGTTTTGCAAAGTTCCTTCAACCAAGTTATTTTATGGAAATTATCTAATTACATCCAAAAACCCATGGGCATAATGGGCAAGTTCAGGGGTTACCCAAATCCGTCGCTAATATAATACGGGCGCAATCTAGTGATGTCTAGCAAGGCCTTCCTGCCTAGATCATAACGCAGTGGTTTCATCGGTGTGCTCTTGGGTAGATTAACAAGATTGTGCAGAAATTTATTCTCTGCAACTGTTAGTGATGTTAATTTATCATAGCCCCATATCTCGGCCCCATAAAGTGCAGAGCTTAGGGCTTTTGCCTCATACACTTGAAGACCTGGCTGTATCGGCTTGGTCAAGGATTTCTTATGCTCTAAAGTTATTGCTCCCGCATTTTGGCAGAGTTCCAGAGCCGACATTTCTACATGTTTCCCACAGTTAATGCCCTTTGCCACATGAATACCCAAGTAAACAAAGTCCGACACCATTTCCACCGTTTGCCCATTCATAAAGAAATTCCCTTTAAAACTGCGGTGTGGGTTGAATGCCATAAGTTTTGTTTTTGCTACATTGACTTCCAACCCTCGGTCAGTGCAAAAATCCTCAAAAATCTTCAAGGCTCGCTGGAGGCCACTAGGGGTTTTTGATATAATAAGAGTGTCATCCGCGAATAGTAAAATAGGGGTTTTCATTCCAGCTAAAGTGGGGGCATCTACACTTCCTGACAACATGCATTCAACTACCCATTAATATATAATGAAAAAAGTGTGGGGGCCATTGCACAACCCTGGCGCACCCCGCGCTCTACAGGGAATTTAGATGTAACTTGCCCATGCCCCCCCATTGAAGTTTTGCATAATTTGACTCATGCAGCCTCATCACTAACGTTAGGATTTCTGGTGGCATACCTAACTTGTTTAACACGTTCCATAAATTAGATTGTGGCACCAAATCAAAAGCCGCTCATAAGTCAATAAATGCAGCATAAATGCTACCTTTGCCTAATAATACAGTCTTCCAGTGTAACAAAATAAAGCGGAAAATCTGATCGGTAGTGCTGGTTAATTTACGAAAACCAGCCTGGAAAGGGGACAAGATATTTTCTCTGTCTACCCAATCTAATATTTTACCTAAAATCATTTTCCCAATCACCTTTTGTATTGTATCAATTAGGCTGATAGGCCTATAGTTGCCAGCCTGTGTTTTGTCCTCTTTTTTTTTTATATATAGGGATTATTATGGCCCCTTGCCATGACTTTGGTACTGGCGCCCCTAATGCTACAGCATTGGCCATCTTCAATATTATATACAGGTCCCATTGCATTCCATCCTGAAGAAAAACATCCGCTGGGACCCCATTTGGCCCTGGTGCTTTTCCCCTTTAGACAGCCTTAAGTGCCACTGTTACATCTCTAATGTTAAAAGGTGGTTCAAAACATAGGGTATTGTTTATGAGTTCCCTGGACCTATCCTCTGGGCAGCATGCATATTGGGGACCAAAATGATCTACCCAGCTTCTCTGGGTTACATAATTTACGGGTGGTTCAGGACGACCTCCTCTCCCCCACTTGACAATGCTCTAAAAGAGTTTTGAGTCTTTTGCTGTGCTAGCTGTTTTAAGGTCCTGCCAATGTTGTTCGTCCCATAGTTTCTTTGCCATGTGTACAGCTTTCTTCTAATTCTGTCTAGCTATTCTGACAGCATTAGGATCTCTTCTTTTAAGAGCCACTCCTAAGGAAGATCTTGCAGATCTACAAGCGTTGTTATACCACCCAACTCTTGTAGACCGTAATTTATTGCCAGCAGGCTTTGGTACTACCTTAATAAAGTGACTCCTTATGCTTTTAAAGACACTATCATGAAGGGTGGTGATTTGCTGCAAGTCATTTTCTACCCCAACAACGGTGGCCATGACGGAAAAAGTTTTTTCCAGTTCTTCATTGATGTTTTCTAGCACCCTATCTTGCCTCGTAATTTGTTCCCACCTTACCCGCCTCATATCATTAGATCTCAAATAAAGCCTGCTCAACCCTATTCAACCCCCCTTTCTCCCTCCCCCACAAGCAATGGATTATACATAGGGGGTTATGGTCGCTATCTTGTCTAGCCACTACCTTCATATCCTTCATAAGGTGCCAAATAGCCAGATTACAAATAACATAATCAATCCTACTTTTTGAGCGACCATTATCAAAAGTATATTCACCTTGTCCGTCACTCATAGTTCTACCATTCAATGCTCTGAGCCCTCTTTTACAGCATATCTCGTTCATTTGAATTATATTATCTGTCCATCTATCTATTGGTTTTAGCTCCAGTTTGGGAATCCCCCACTGGGAATCCTCCTCTTCTCCTGAGCGCCAATCGCATATTGTAAGTGGCTCAAAGGTCATATTTAAGTCACCGGCGACAATCATGTTATTGTCACTCTGCTGTAACCCAATCAGGGAATCTAGGGCAGCGAAAACCAGAGATTTCTCACCACCTGACCCTTGTAGCATATAGATTGTAAATGTCCAAGGTACCCAAGGAACCCAATGATAGCCTAATCAGCTGAATATCCCTGTTCTTTGTAGGTAGCTCTATGACCCTATCAAAGAGTTCTTGGCGTATCCATATAGTTAACCACCCTTTCGGCCGACCCTTGGGACCCTTGGTTGCAGGTACAAAAAAGTTTAAAAAGCCCTGGAGAAACTGGTTATCACTTGCCCAAGTCTCTTGAAAGAGACAAATATCAAAACTATTTATAAAAGTAAACCATTCAGGAGATTGTAATCTAGATCTCAACCCCGCGATATTCCAGGATATTATCCTCCACCATCCCCACTTAATTCTTGCAGTAACCCTGCATTGGCTCGATTGAGAGTGCTTAAACCATCCACAGTTGGGGGTACCGTTCCTGTATTTGGAGCCAAGTTTGGCGGTGGAGACACCATTCCAACAGAAGTGTAAGGCTCATCATCATTTGCCGACTGTTCCCCAACCTAACCCTCGTTGTTAGTCACCTCATCCGCATGAGGTGGATGTTTATCAACATTGATCGCCTTGGCAACAACCTCGTCCCCATGGCTAACTGATGGGAGATGGGTAATATTAGCTATAGTTGTGCTGTTGGCAAGGTGGTCAACAGAACAATCCTCAGTCAGTCAATCACACTCATTAAGCCCGGAAAGGGCTGCATAACGATTGGTTAGATCTAAAGAGGAAAGGTCCCCAAGCCCGCCCCAAGTTGGTACTTTAGCAAGCTCATCAATGGTTTGTCCTTTCCCTGTTGCCCTCTAATAGTGTGAAACCCATCGTTTTGCCCCCTTTTCCAGCTGTTATAGTGATCTTCTATATGCGACCTATAGAAAAAACCAAGGGGCAAGATCTCTATGCCTGGGCGATTATGTCCTCCCATATGGTCCGCATCCCTAAGAATCCTTTCTGGTATTGATGGGGAATTAAAATTCATCACAATGCAGTCGTCGTTTTTTGTTTAGCGAGAATTTCCCACCCAAGCAACCCGACGCACCATTATAACATTGTGTACAACTCCTAGTCCTTCCCTGGTGGTATGGTGTAACCAATAGGTTACCTTGTTTTTTAACTGGGTACAATCTTCTTTCTTCCCTTCGGGGATAGGTGGTACATTTCCCAGAACTATCACCAGAGGTGTTGATTCTGGGGGCAGGTCAATGACATGTGGATTAGCCTTATTTCTAGAATGGGTGCTTGGGTTACCCTTGCCCTCAGCCTTTGTCATCATGGGCGGAACAAATCTTGCCATCTTGTTATTATCATCTATATTCTCTAATTTACCAGTGGCCCTCTGCTTGTTATTAGTCCCATCCTTTAGGCCCTGGATTCCAATGGAATTTCCTACTTCAACGATGGTTGGGGCCAAACATGGTGGTGACAGCATAATTGAGTTCTGGTTGTTCTTACTATCCCCTTTCAGAAGGCTAGTAGCGAGATTTTCCAATAACAGGGTGTTCTCTGTAGTTTCCCGTTGGATTTTGCCCAGATTCTGATTTATAACCTCCAATCTTTCTATCAGGGGAAGCATGAGCGATTTTAATAGGTGCTCCACTTGTACTATAAGCCCTACAGAATCACCAGAATCTTGTGCGGTGCAAGACGGGCCTTTTGGGGCATCATTGGAAACTGTTTTGAGCTGCTCTCTTGATTGAACCAAGGGTACATTGACAGATAATATATCATTTCTGGTGGCTGTTTTTGCCGGTTTATTGAATATTTTGGTAATTTTAGATTTGTTTCCTAATCGCCTGCCCCCATCCCTCTTCCTTTTTCCCACTTGATTCTTGCAATTCTCAAGTACTTTTGAGTTCTCCTAAACAATCCCCTTCTTTGAATTTATAACAATCGGGAGGATTATGTTGGATGATACAGTACTATCTAGGGAAATCAGAGAGGAGGAAACCGTATTATGACCTCTCTGTCCTAAGCTTGGGCTCCTCGAGCTGATCCTACTAGTTCTTATGGGTATAGATTCTTCTGGCGTAATGGCATTTTTAATTTTACCCAGCGAGGATCGTTTGGAGCACAAAAGATCTAAAGATAGCCGTTTCTCAGTTAGCGCTATTTCGCGCTCCAATACCACCGCCGCGCAAGTAATAAAATTGTCAAGCGTACCTGTTACGCTACCGCCTATTGTGTTCTGTGAGAATTTTCTCCCTTTACCACATAACAGGGCCACATTTGTTGTTAGTATAAGTATTTGCTGGATTGAAACTCTCCCAGTGCCTACAATAGTGCTCCACAAAAAAAAAGCATACAAATCAAAGGGTCCGAGTTACTTAATATAAAGAGAAAAAAATTCAACCAAGGCAAGGCTGGTATGATAAGAGCTGCAGGGTGGCACGACTCAATTTGAGTTTGGAACTGAAATCAGGCAATGCAATAGCAATTAGGAGGGCGAGAGATGTATACAGACAAACCCAAAAACAGGCCAGGAAACGCTGGGATGAAGAAGGTTGGCTGGACTTGAAGGAGGCCTGTGCAGCAAAGGACTCTAAGCGCTTTTGGGCTATAGTAAAATGGGAGAGGGGAGGAATAGCTGCCCAGCCACAAAATAATGTTGCCATAAATAAATGGACTGAGTATTTTAAACCACAGTATGCCCGAAACCCTGCCCACATTTCTGATCAACCTCCCCCTTCTATCTTTTTCAAAAATCAAATATTTGATGAGAAGGATGTGAGCCAAGCATTGGATTGCATAGCGGGGGGAAAAGCGCCAGGCATGGATGGCATCCCGGCCGACGTATTTTTATCGGACCGGAACGCCTGGTGTTCTTACTTTAAAATGTTGGCAAATGCTGTGGCGATGGGAGGGGAAGTGCCCTATTCATGGAAGGGTGCAGAAATAATCCCCATATTTAAAAAAGGAGACAAAACATTAGCCCAAAACTATAGACCCATCAGTCTTATAGACACAGCACAAAAACTGATAGGGCGCTTAGTCCAGAATAAGCTGCAACAATGGATCGGCGATAAGAACATACTGTCCCCTTACCAGGCAGGGTTTCGTCCACTGACTAGCAGTGTTGACCAAGTTCTCTACTTTATAACCATCTATTGGAGAAATGTCACACTTAAAAAGGGCTCGCTGTATGCTGTCTTTGTGGACTTAAAAGCAGCCTTCGATTTAGTCCCTAGAGAAAAATTATGGCAGACCCTGGCTGATGTAGGATTAAGCCAGGAACTCCTCACCCTCCTAGTTCGCTTACACAACAATAATTTTGCTAAAATCAGATGGGGCAAGCAAGAAGTCACAGATCCCTTCCCAGTAGAACGAGGAGTAAGGCAAGGGTGCGTCTTAGCGCCAACACTATTTTCAATTTACATAAACGGAATTGTTGCCATTTAATGAAATCCCCAAGCGATGCTCCAATTATAGCAGGCTCCCACGTCCCTGTCCTAATGTTTGCGGACGACACGCTTTTACTTTCACGCACCCCGAGCGGTCTCCAAAAAGTGGTTGATGCCTTCGGTGAATTCTGTGATAGCAGGGGCCTCGAATTGAATACCACCAAAACTAAATTCATGTGCCTAAACTATCAGTCCTCTTTCAAAGCTGTTATCAAATACAAAGGCACCCCTTTAGAGAAAGTGGATGCTTTTACTTACCTAGGCATCACCCTTCAGGGAAACATGAAGTGGAAATCGCACATTAACAAATCATTATTGAAGTTTAACCAGCTTGCTGGTGCTGTCGCTTTAAAACATCGTAAATCGCTAACAAAGCTGGGTAACTGTGCACTTGAAATATACAATATGAAAGTATTAGGAGCCTGCTTATATGGATCCGAATTATGGGGGTTTTCAAATTTGGAAGAGTTGGGACGTGCAGAAAACAGATTTTTACGAGGGCTTGTTATGGTTCCCCAAAGCACACCCACAATTCCTTTGAAACTGGACCTTGGTAGAAAGAATATCGAGGACATAGCCAGACTACGGCCACTCCTATACTGGAGACGCTTGATGGTGACCCCAGAGCTGAGCCATTATGCTGCAGCTCTGGAGGATGTTGTTGAGTTCGATCGTTTTCATTCTATTGAATGGCTAAAAGAACTACGGGGGCTTCTTGTATTGTTAAAGCTGGAACACCTCTGGGGCAACCATGATGTGGCTAGCTTTCCTTCGAAAGCAAAATTGAAAGAATTATATTGGGAGATGGTGTATGTAACAATGTTCTGTAAAGGTTCCCAATCAAAACTGACAACTCGCTTTTGCGATATTAAAATGCATCCATCATGTGAAAGATATTGGGACATAATAGAACGACCACATGATAGGAAACTATACTTTCAATTTCGTATAGGAACTTTACCAGTGAATGCTTTCAAAAAACACTGGTCTCCAATGTGGGATGATCATTGCTATTATTGTAAAGATCAAGTAGAGCACATTTCCCATTTGCTGTTCTGTTGCCCATTATATGCTAGCCCTAGACGTAAATGGTTGAAGCCAGTGTGCCTAAATATTGGCACCCGTAGTCAATCGACAGCCCTTAGAATACTTGAATCTGATTGTTCTATACCATTTGTAGTTGCCGTAGCTAAATTTCTTGCCTGGGCATGGACAATTCGCACACGCACTTTAAAGTCAAATGTATAACATCATGAAATAGTGTTGCCCTAATCTAATCATTCTATTGTATGTATTGTTTTTAAAAGAAACTACTTTTAGAATTAATTGAAAATGTTCTTGTATTTTCATGTACATTATTCGACTGTCTCTGTTTAATATGTGTTTTAAAATTATTTTTACTGTAGTATTTATTGTAATAGGGTTAGGAAGGATGCTTTTATGACAAATGTCGAATAAAGCTTTGAAATTTGATTTGTTACTTAATACAAGCCTTGCCTGGCATGTTAGGGGGATGGCCCAGCCCGGCCTTCTCCGGCCTGTGACGGCCTAGGACGGCCCCGCCCTTGTCCCGGGCTTCTCCCGGCGGAGCCTCTCCTTTTTCTGCACCTCCAGGCGCGATAGTGGGCGGAAGTGGGTCGTGGGCCGCTAAGCAGCCTGGGAGCTGTAGTCTCCCCCTGCTGCGGCCGCACGATGGTTTGGAGTGGCGGCAGGGGAGACACACAGCGTAGGGAGCCCCGGTGCGGCTAAATCAGCAGAATCAAACGGTAGGTCCAAAAAGCAAGCAAGCACCAAATGTTCTATTGCCCCACTCCACTGAGGGAGCCTCTCCTTTTTCTGCCTCTCCGGGCGCGATAGTGGGCTGAAGTGGGTTGTGGGCCGCTAAGCAGCCTGGGAGCTGTAGTCTCCCCCTGCTGCGGCCGCGCGATGGTTTGGAGCAGTGGCAGGGGAGACACACAGCGTAGGGAGCCCAGGTGCGGCTAAATCAGCAGAATCAAACGGTAGGTCCAAAAAGCAAGCAAGCACCAAATGTTCTATTACCCCGCTCCACCGAGGGAGCCTCTCCTTTTTCTACGCCTCCGGGCGCGATAGTGGGCGGAAGTGGGTCGTGGGCTGCTAAGCAGCCTGGGAGCTGTAGTCTCCCCCTGCTGCGGCCGCGCGATAGTTTGGAGCGGCGGCAGGGGAGACACACAGCATAGGCAGCCCAAGTGCGGCTAAATCAGCAGAAGCCAAACGGTAAGTCCAAAAAGCAAGCAAGCACCAAATGTTCTATTGCCCCGCTCCACCGAGGGAGCCTCTCCTTTTTCTGGGCCTCCGGGCGCGATAGTGGGCGGAAGTGGGTCGTGGGCCGCTAAGCAGCCTGGGAGCTGTAGTCTCCTCCTGCTGCAGCTGCGCAATGGTTTGGAGCGGCGGCAGGGGAGACACACAGCGTAGGTAGCCCAGGTGCGGCTAAATCAGCAGAAGCCAAACAGTAGGTTCAAAAAGCAAGCAAGCACCAAATGTTCTATTGCCCCGCTCCACCGAAGGAGCCTCTCCTTTTTCTCAGTGGTTTAGATATTATGTTAACTACTAAAATTGGAAAGTGAGCATATTTGTTTGTTACTACCATAAAGTATATTATGAAGCTTAGCAGGCAAACAGTACAATGGTGGAGTTTCCATTTTGCTGTTAAAATGCTAGAAGGGCCGACTTGTTCCTCAGGCTGAAACATAATAGTAACAACAACAAATTGTAATATATAAAGCACTATTAGATAACATTTGTTTAGGTAGAACAGTGTTATATGCATTTATAATTTTCATGAAATAGTACTATTTTTCGGTAGGTTAACATACAGCAGAATAACAGCTAAATATTATTGTGAATGTGCACAAGATCTTGTACCACATATCAGCAAGAGTATCGTGGAGTGGCACATTGTAAGTGAAACGTGGCATAAGCACCTTGCCTGCCAATCAAAATGCCCACTGCAATTTGTTCTCAGTAGAGTAGCCAATTCACATTGGAGTGCATGCTGCAAATCAGAGCCCAATCACAATGAGGCAGCCCGATGCTTTTAAGTGCGAAAGCCAAAATTGAAATTTGTACCTTCCCTCCAGCATATTGTACAATTTTATAGGAACGTTCTCTGTATTACCCCCAATGTGTTACCTCTAAAATAAGCCAGGACAGAAGATAATTATTTAAGTGAGCTAGAAAGTTAGCAACAATGTTATCTTCATGTTTTCTTGGTAAAGGCAATGCTTACGTATGGTTGTCTCGTTCACGTAGTAAGTGCAAGTAACGCCATCTCGTCTTCCCAGCAGGAATCCATTTCCTTTTAAAACGAGTTGAAATGCCTCTATAGGAAAGGAATATTAAGATTTCATATCACAAATAACAGGTTGTCCAGGTTAACATTAGTGTTAGTGAGAATTTACTTAAGTGAAGGTGACTGAGCTGTCAAGAGTGAGAAGGTTGCACACACTGCCTCTATGCAAATATGGGTTGAGAAATACAGGTTGTCCTTCCAGATAGATGCAAAAACATTTTAGTTACTATAGATGAAAGAGAATGGTTCATACATAAAGAGTGGAAAGAGACCCGATCCCCAGTCTTCTCTAAATGTAATTGTAAGCCATAATTAAAAGTGGAAACAAAGTGGAAGGCACCATGGAAGGCGGAGCAGTCTGGACAGCCAAGATAGCTTTGCTGCAAAAATGAGAACCTCTAAGCCAAATCTATAACCCCATCTGCATGTTTATGTGGCAGTCATTTGTATTGTTTGCCATTATTGACTTCCTGTTTGAACAATTAAAATGTACTGTCTTTAGGTACATATTGCAATTGAAGTTTATTGCATTTTTTTGTTTCACTCATTCATGAAGTCGATGGGACATGTGTAGATTGTGACTAGGAATATGGAGAATTATTTAAATAGAATTAGGCAGAGTGTGTCAGTGGGATTTGTTATCAACTTTGAAAGCAAGGGACTTTAGTTCTAATTATTGATTCCTCATTTAAACAACATGTTTGACCCTTTGCCTAAGTTCTGTATCTTGCATAGTTCTCAGCACTTATAACAAAACACACATTGAGATCCACTGGGATGCTGTAGCCCAAACTAGACCTTGTTCCGAAACCTGCACTCAAAGAATATTGCTGGGGATCAAAGGTAACCAAAAAGGAATCCACATCATCTGTATGACACTTTTTATGTGGTTAAAATGGTTTAGGACAACATTCTATTTGAATGACCGGCCACTGTGAAAAATGAAAACTTGAAATAGATAAATGCTCAGTCATGTTTGAAATTATGTGGGTGATATACTGTTCCTGACAGTTGGAAATTGGCGATGGTATCCCCTTTATTAAAGAAAGCCACATTGGATCCCCTCTGCACCGCGAACTACAGACCCATTTCTTTACTGCCTTTCCCAATTAAGATCTTGGAAAAATAGGTTACTAAGTCTCTTTCACGTTTTATTGAGGCAAATGTTTGTCTAGATGTGGTCCAATTCGGCTTCCGGCAAGCCCACGGCACGGAATCAGCACTGGTGGTTGTCCTGGATGACCTTCGTTCGCGTGTCGACAGTGGTCATGCAGCATTTTTGGTGCTGCTCGACATGTCGGCCGCGTTTGACACGGTGAACCACTCTACTCTGATCAGAAGGTTGGAAGACAATAGAGTGGTCGGTGCAGCGCGGGACTGGCTGGTCTCTTATCTCCACAATAGACATCCAGTAGTGAGTCTGCCTCCATTTAGGTCTGGTATTAGAATGGTAGGGCATGGCGTTTCTCAGGGGTCAGCAATCAGTCCCATTTTATTTAACCTTTACCTCTGCCTGATTAGGTTGATTAAATCCTTTGGTATTACAGTAATAAACTATGCTGATGACACGCAACTTATCTTCTCCTATGAAGGTAAGGATGCTGTCTCTACAGAGACCTTTCATCGTTGTATGCTAGCCACTGCGGACTAGTTGAGTGAAAATTCCCTTCAGTTTAATGGATCAAAGACAGAGGTGCTGCACTGTTCACTAGACAAAATTCCACGCCCTCTGCCGGTGGATTTCTGGCCTCCCGCTACCACGGCCTTTGTTGAATCAGCGGACGCTGCTCGTAATTTGGGTGTTATTTTTGGCCCACATCTGCAGCTGGACGTTTTTGTGAATAAGACCATTTTTGCACTTGCATGATGATGCTAAGAATGCTGCGCAAAATTCTCCCAATGTTACCTGTGTCGGCGAGACCCGAGTTAGTGCGTAGCATCATACTCAGTAGGCTTGATTATTGTAACGCACAGCTTCTTGGTGGCCCTAGTTCTCTGATTAGACAATTGCAGCGGATCCAGAACATGGCAGACAAGCTGGCCCTTTCGCGGGTGCATTCTGCCTCGTCATCTCTGGTACTCAAGGACCTTCATTGGCTGCCTATATATCAGCGGATCTGCTTCAAAGCTTCTTGGATTGTCTTCAGAGCACTTCATGGTATGGGGCCCTTTGTTCTTCAGAACCTATTTAATTGGTATTTGGCAGCCAGACTTTTACGCTCTTCCTCTGCATATCTGGTGGTTGTTCCCCGAATCCAGAGGACACGGATGGGAGGCCGTTCCTTTAGCTTCACTGCTGCTAAACTATGGAACTCTCTTTGCTGCTAAACTATGGAACTCTCTTCCACTCTCTTTACGGAATCTGAACAAATCAAATTGTCCCTTTTCAAAAAGGGCCTGAAGTCCCATCTCTTTCCTAGGGCTGCGTAATCCTCTCTGCATGTGATGTGATTTGAGTCAAAGCGCCAGGATACCCTCTGGGTGAGAGCATGTGCTATATAAGTACGTTTTACATTTTACATTTACATATATTTGGACTTTTATTGGCTGCACTTAAGTGGATTCAGATTTAATTTTAGTCATCCTCGCTCCTAGACTGCTTACATATTTCCCGGTAGAAAGGAACACCCACTGGTGTATTTTGTTTGACCTATATAATTAGATAGATAGATAGATAGATAGATAGATAGATAGATAGATAGATAGATAGATAGATAGATAGATAGATAGATAGATAATTGTATTGTTAGATGTGTATCATAGAATGTGTCATTTGAACATTCCTACACACTATACGATTTTCATTGTATTAATTTTGAATTTATTTGACCCCTTTTTTACTCTGTATAATGAGAATAAGTTTCATTCTGTACGATATAGTGCTTATTGTAAACTACTTAATAATATTGAGGTTAAAATGGATAAACAATAACACAATTGGCAATTTACATTTAAATTAAAAAACACACTGAAAAAACAGCAATGTTTACTGTGAGCATCAAAAACTTAATCCAAAATGAATTTTGTTTGCAAAAGTTCTTTTCGAAACATTCACGAACTCCTGGAAAAACGGTCATAAAAAAATGCAACAGCTTAAACAAGATTCCATTTTGGTCCGTATTACTGGTAAATATAGACTTTCCCTATTGGAGTAGGAACAACAATGATGCTAATATTATAAACTTTTTTTTTTTAATTGCGCTCAGCTAGTAGCCAAAACTGGAAAATAAATGTGTTGGAGGATGACGTCACAAAGAAAAGCTTGCCGCTATTAAGGCAGCCTACATCAACTTTCAATTTTTTTCTTGTTGTAAAAACAGTAGACCCCTGCACCTCAATAAACTGACTAAGAAGAGCTTTGGTTTTTGGTTGAGTAGACTTAATAACCACACCAATGAAATGGTGATACCAAAGGACGGTACACAAAAACTTTGAGGTATTTTTTTTGGCAACCAATAAAGTGAAATTGAAGGGGCAAGGGGTCAAGACTATTTAAGCAAACAACAGGCCGTATTTGTTATAAATATATTTTTACTGTTTGTTACATTTGAATATCCATAGGGCCTAATTGGTGGATTTACGACAATTTTCATTTCATGCGCATGAATTTCTTAACCTGAATAGGTTGTTTTCAGAAACAGTTCAAATCTGGCATATCTTGAACGTGCTCTCTAGAAGTGAGTGAAAATCGTCGTGTATTTTAATAAATCAAATCTTGCACAATTTGAATCTCAAACTAATAGAATTGTTAAAAGAAATTTATTTTTTATGAGAGCATTTCAGTACCACCCCTAGTGGGATAATAGTGTTCTAAGATAATGTACTGTGTTGAGACATCTATGAGAGTATTTTGTTTATGTTTACACGCTTGTCAAGTATATATACCTGTTACAAGATGGCACCTCTTCAGGTGATCAAGGCTGCTGTGCAGCCGAAAGGAGTCCTGTGTGTCCGGAGTGACCAATAAACAAATATGATTTACTTCTGCCCCAGAGTGCCACCTCTTTCACTGAAGTGGGAAGATGTTTTATATATATTCAGTAAAAAATTTGACCACCTAAGAAAAGGAATCCCGAGTGGTCCAGCAGCAGCAACAGTTACAATTGTGGCAGAAGAGACTACAGGAGAACAAGATGAAGGAAACAATGTGCCTGCTTCCACCAGTGCAGCGTTTGACCCCAAAGACACGGAAGGGGTAAAAGAAAGATTTTTAAAGGAGATCATGCTAATGGTGAAAGGGAGAGCTCAAAATATCCAAGCCGGAAGCGAAAGCCCAGGACCAAGTCGTGGAAGAGGAGGCAGAGGAGGAAGAGGAATGCAAACAAGGGGAAAAACGGCGAAGAAATGAAGTTTGACATCCATACAGTGGTAAATCTCTCTAATTATTCATTATCTGACAGTGAGCTTGAGGTATTGTCCAAAGGACTTTCCTTTTGTCCTTCGACTAATTTTAATTACACTGAATCTCGTATTGACCTTTTTAACTTCACTAGAAAATTAAAACTAAAGAAGTGGTTTGCGATGCACAAGAACAAAACGAACAAAGTCTCTAATGTTCCAACAAATCTCAATGTGCATGATGTTGATATCCTTCAAACTGTGCAGGAATTGGGAAATCAGGGGGATGTTATCAGTGATGCCTTTCTGAATTTGATTAACACTGACATTGACATCGAAATGACAAGTGATAGTGGCTTCCAGCCCAAATCGATATTTTTACCACAATTAAACAACAATGTCATAAACTGTTTTGAAAGAGGGATGATACAAGAATTCAAGAAGTTGGATTCTGAAAAGCACAGAAGTAAACAAAATCTAACTAAAGCACAAAGAGATGCGATTTTAACGTTGGAGGAACACAGAGACTTTGTTATCAAAAAAGCGGACAAGGGTGGGAATGTGGTGATGTGGCCGCTAGATATGTATATTGAAGAAGGCCTGAAACAATTGAATGATGTAACTAAATACAGTAAGGCTTGTAAATCTGAGTATGAGGAGACTAACAAAATGGTGTATGACAATCTTAAATACTGGAGGGAACAGGAAATATTGGAGTATAGTGAATACCTGTATTTATACTGTAAAGACCCAAAAATTACTGTATTATACCTCCTACCTAAAATACACAAAAATGCCACAAGACCACCAGGTAGACCAATAGTATCATCTCGAGGCAGTACATTGGAAAATGTATCTAAATATGTAGATTATTTTCTACAGCCATATGTCCAAAGTCTGCCAGCCTATATAAAGGACACTGGAGATTTTTTAACTAAGATCAACGGGATTGAATGGCAAGATCATTCCCTGCTCTTAAGCATGGATGTATGTAGTTTATACACCAGCATTCCGCAGAATGCTGGTGTGGATGCGTGCAGACACTTCTTGAAAGAAAGATCATTATCATTTCTAGTGCACACGGAAATGATACTGGAGATGATCTCTATTTGCTTGAAAAACAATTTTTTCATCTTTGATAAGACTATGTACAGACAAACCCAGGGGACGGCAAAGGGGAACTGCTTCGCCCCCAGCTTTGCAGGTCTCTACCTCGGCTGGTGGGAGGAGCAGGTGGTCCGGAAAATCAAATTGTACCAAGACCATGTCGTCCTCTGGGCCAGGTACATAGATGAAATTTTTTGTATTTGGAGAGGTGAGCAGGAGACAGCGGACAAATTTGTCCGTACACTCAATGTGAACAATTGTAATTTACAGTTCACCAGTGAGACCAGTAGAGAAGAAATTGTTTTCTTGGAACTTGAACTATATATTGACAATAACGCTATACAGAGCCGATTGCACAGAAAAAAGACTGCTGGCAATAGTCTGTTACTTTCTCAGAGTTGTCACCCCAGAAATCTAGTTGCCAGTATTCCTTACGGGGAGCTATTGCGAGCGAAACGCAACTGTAGCTCAACTGAGGACTACTTAAAAGAAGAAACAGTTAAGTGCAATAGATTTAGAGAAAGGGGATATAGTGAAGATGTCATTCCGGCAAGTGTGGAAAAAGTGAAGAATCTGAATAGGGATGCTCTTTTGAAGAGATCCAAAGAAAATAAGGAATCAGGTAATAAGCTTAGGTTTATAACCACGTACAATAAGCAGGCTTGGGATGTACGGAAAAGTTAAATACATTTTGGGAAGTGTTAAGAACGGATGAGGACCTTAAAGAATATGTAGGACCATATCCATCTATTACTTTCAGACGGTGTAAATCCCTCAAAGACACTCTAATGACAAGCTCCATAAAAGAAACTAAGAGAAAGAATCCAGTTGAAGGTTTTTTTACTTGCATGAAATGCAAGGCGTGCAAGCACAGTCAGAACTGTAAAACCGTCAAATTGAGGAAAGACAAGCCAGCATTCAAAATAAGTAGACACTTTTCCTGCGACACTGAGTTCGCAGTGTATGCGTTAAAATGCCCTTGCGACCTTTATTACATCGGAAGCACCATCAAGAAAGCCAAATTAAGAGTTCTTGAGCATTTAAGAGTAATCGCTAATAACGACAGACAGTATCCGGTTGCTCGTCATTTCCATGAAACCCACAATCAAAATCAAAACCTCCTCAAATTTTGTGTGTTAGATGATTGAGTTGAGGAAACTTGAATCAAAAATGATTATAAAGTTTAATACCATGATACCTGTAGGGTTAAACTTTGATGAGGAAATATCAATCCATCTGAGATAATAACACAAAAATATGAATTTATGAGTCTATCCTTTGCGTCTATTTTTCTCTTGATATGTTTTTAACTGATCGTTTTTTATATTACAATGAGAGAGTTCCTCCGATACTAAATTAGAAATTATATGTTTCCATTGCAGAATGAATTATATGAAAAATGTGAAGATCCAGAAGATGAACTTTATTTATGCTCACTTGAGCAGGACTCTTGTTTTCAGCCTAAGCAAAAGTGTAATGAATTTAAAATTGATTGTTGTTTAGTGGCAAAAATCATGTAACACTGGTTTAAATATTAAGTTTAAATGCCCACTGGGGCAGTATATCTCAATACCAGCATTGTGACCAAATGAATACGGAAAAAGTTAGTCCAAATGGTCAAGCCACGCCCACTGGGGCTTTAAATGTTTTGACATTCATTTATTTTGCATTATAATTATTTAACTAGAGTATTTTAGAATTATGGAGTACAAATTTGAGTTCTTGCAAAATTCGAGGTATTTTCACTGTTTACATCTATTGAAGATATAGCAATGGAGTATTTCCACTGTTTCTATCAGTAATGGGCGGAACTAGTCTCTAGCACTTTAAGAATACATGTTGTGTTGGTAAAACTTGACCCGTGAACAAGCTGTGACTGAAACAGCGAAACGTGTTGGGCACCCGTTGCATAACTGAATAAAGCGTTTAACAAATTGAGGCCGTGGCACCAGTGTGGAATTCTTTTTCGTTAACCTGGATGTTGTTTGATATATATATATATATATATATATATTCACTGAAAAAACCATAGGTTTCACACCAGTTATAGTTAGGAATTAGCATTTAAAAAACCTATTAAATTCACTGACAAAACCAGTTATAGTTAGCTGGAAATTTTACTGATATAAAACCAATGAAATTCCACGTTATAGTTAGTTGGACTCACTATAACTTGCGCGTGCAATGCACTGCTGATGACGTCACATATTACATCACTCATGACATGGTCAGTGACATCACTCATGACATCACTGATGACACCATCCAGTGAATATGTGTCTTTCTGAAAAATAAATATTAGTGAGTAATGTTTAAATATTTAAATATATATATTATTGTTTCACTTTGTTTATAAGTGGCTACATGTGTTGGTAAGTAGCTACATGCGTATGTATATGGGTTATTAGATGTTTCTCTTAGTATCAGTATGAGTGTCTATATGGTTTGGTGGGGGTATTACTTAGCACATAGATGCATGAGTGACTGACTCGCTGTTTGTATGTGTTTTGAAGACAGCATATGTGCAGGACTGTATGGATGGATGAGTGTGTATATGTGTTTGTTAGTGAGTGAATGACTGTCTCACTAGTGTCTTTATCAGTAACTACATATGTTTTAATCTAGTATATGTGAATATTGATGTATATAAGTGAGTATATGTGAGAGTAAGAGATTGTAAGAGTTCCTGTTTAAATAAGTATGTGTTTCTATAAGTGATTGTTTAAGAGAATAAATATGTGTAATTTTCAATACAAGTAAGGTGGAAGTGTGTGTATAACTCTATATTCAAATAAATGGATGTTCAATAGTTTATTTGCACGTGTGAGTATGTGTGTGAGTAACTTTTGGATGACTGTCGGTGTGTAACAGGATGTATAGGTGTATCACTTCATATGATAAGTGAGTATATGTATGAGTGACTATATAGAACTGTTGGTGAATGACTGGATGTGCATATAGATGGTGGAATTACTGAATTGCTTGTTGTAACTGATATGGGTATCTCCATTTTTTTTTAAATTTCAGTTTCTATTTTTGAATATGTGTTTCAAGGGTTACATTACACTGAAAGGAGGTCTGTCACTATGTCACAAGGATGGTGTCATCAGTGATGTCATGAGTGATGTCACTGACCATGTCATGAGTGATGTAATATGTGACGTCATCAGCAGTGCATTGCACGCGCAAGTTATAGTGAGTCCAACTAACTATAACGTGGAATTTCATTGGTTTTATATCAGTAAAATTTCCAGCTAACTATAACTGGTTTTGTCAGTGAATTTAATAGGTTTTTTAAATGCTAATTCCTAACTATAACTGGTGTGAAACCTATGGTTTTTTCAGTGAATTTCAAAGGTTTTTTAAATGCTAATTCCTAACTATAACTGGTGTGAAACCTGTGGTTTTTTCAGTGAATTTCAAAGGTTTTTTTAATGCTAATTCCTAACTATATAAGACCTGAAAGCCCACCAGGAATCTCCAGTATGCGCCAGGGGACTGCATTGCAGAGAGGTGTAATGAAGCCACAACCCTTTTTACACCTCTCTGCAACGCAGCCCCCGTGCATGTTTGAAGAGGGGAAACTAATTCCCCTTGCATACTGGGGGCCCCTGGGGGCCTATTAGCCCACCTGGAACCTCCAGTATGCGCCTGGGGCTGCATTGCAGAGGTGTAATGAGACTATGCCCCTTGTTACACCTCTCTGCAACGCAGCCCACTGCCGCGTTTGCAGAGGGGGAACTAATTCCCCTTGCATACTGGGGGTCCCTGGGGTCAACTAGTCCACCAGGAGCCTCCAGTATGCACGAGGGAGCTGCATTGCAGAGAAGTGTAATGAGGCCACACCCTTGTTACACCTCTCTGCAATGCAGGCCACTGGCGCCTTTGCAGAGGGGGGACTAATTCCCCTTGCATACTGGGGGTCCCTGGATCATATCTGCCCAAACACCGATATTCCGAACGATTGTAAATGACTTTTCTTGAGAAACATTTGGATTTGGATTATCATGTCCTATACTTTGGAATTTTTGAAAGACTGACTTTGAGGATGCTATAAATTACTCAAGTCTGCCCGAATTGTGTGGGTAAAATTGATACCTAGTCACTTTTAATAAGAATATACTTATGTCTCGTCTAACATTTGGAAGAAATATCTAGTTATATGACAACGGGATACCGACATAACTTGAAGGAAATAAGAACGCCCTGAAGAAGTTCTGTTGTACAGAACGAAACGTTTCGGCTGGCTGTGGTACATAAACTTAAGGAAAATAAAAGCATTTGAATATACACCAAGATTCAGCGCTTCAATAAGTACTCTAAGTGATATGATTTGATTGGACTCATTGTGAAAGTGGTGCTGTGCCAAACTTTGGAATATTCTCCACTACTCTCTACTACTTACTCTCTCCCACTCTCTACTACTCACTCTCTACTGCTCTCTACTACTCACTCTACTACTTACTCTCTACTACTCTCTACTACTCAGTCTCTACTACTCACTCTCTACTACTCTCTACTACTCACTCTACTATTCACTCTACTACTCTCTACTACTCACTCTGCTACTCTCTCTACTGCTCTCTACTACTCTCTACTACTCACTCTCTACTCTCTATTACTCACTCTCTACTCTCTACCTCTCTACCTCTCTACCTCTACACCTCTACCTCTCTACCTCTCTCTACACGCACACATATAGACATATATGCATATATATATGTGCATATGCATTTATATATATGTATGTGTATATATAAAAAAAACAACTAAACATTTTTTTTCTAATCAGCTACTTTTAAAACTGTCATTCTTTTTCCCCATGGTACACTCCCCGGTACGCTTACCGGTGCGCGTACCGGGCGCTCACCCCGCGAAAATCAAAATTTTTTTTTTTTTTTTTTTTGCCCCGTGGGGCCCTTTTATGGCCCCCACATCAAACCTAGGGGGTCAAGGGGGGTCTACTCTGCCCCCTTATGGTCATTTCCCCCTTTGTTTTGGCCACCTCTTGTGTCTCGATCCTACCGAGACACAAGATGGCGGCCGCTCCGGACTGTTTAGAATGTTTACAGACACCCCAGAGCCAATCAGCTTTCTCCGCGCAAGTCGCGTGACACGCCCGGTGCGCGTACCGGGCGCTCACCCCGCGAAAATCAAAATTTTTTTTTATTTTTTTTTTGCCCCGTGGGGCCCTTTTATGGCCCCCACATCAAACCTAGGGGGTCAAGGGGGGTCGACTCTGCCCCCTTATGGTCATTTCCCCCTTTGTTTTGGCCACCTCTTGTGTCTCGATCCTACCGAGACACAAGATGGCGGCCGCTCCGGACTGTTTAGAATGTTTACAGACACCCCAGAGCCAATCAGCTTTCTCCGCGCAAGTCGCGTGACGCGCCCGGTGCGCGTACCGGTGCGCTTACCGGAGCGCTGCTATAGATATATATATTTTTTTGAACCTTAATTACTCAAAATCCACTGGAGCACATATCTTGAGACATAGCAAAGGCACATCGGGCTACCAGTCCCTACAATTTTGCCAAGTTTGGTGGAAATCCATTCAGCCGTTCGGGCTAAAAGTGAAATCGACCGCCCTATGGAAATTAACATGGGGAAAACGCGTTTTGGGACCCCCCTTTTATCTCGGCCCCCGCTTGACGAATCCCCCCCAAACTTTCAGGGAAGGACCGGACCGCCATGAGACCATTTTCCTGAAAATTTCAGGCAGATTCGTCAACCGGCGCCAAAGTTATTCAAAATAGAATGTTGAGATTTAACATTGAAAATTATCCTAACTATAACTACCTACTGGCGACCGCCAGTAGGTAATATATATATATATATATATATATATATATATATATATATATATATATATATATATATATATATATATATATATATATATTCACTGAAAAAACCATAGGTTTCACACATGTTATAGTTAGCTGGACAGTTCACTCATGCAAAACCATTGAAATTCCCCTGTTATAGTTAGTTCAGCTAACTATAACTCGCGCGCCCGCAATGCACTGCTGATGAAGTCACATATTACATTACTCATGACATCGTCAGTGACATCACTCATGACATCACTGATGACATCTCAAATGACATCACTGATGACATCATCCAGTGAATGTGTGTCTTTCTGAAAAATACATGTTTTTTTATATGTATATCTAAAGGTCGATGGAAGAATAAATGGGTAAATAAATATCTAAATGGATGTTTTTTTGTAAAATTGATTGTATAACTGACTTATTAAGTGTATCTTAGTGAATAATGTTTAAATATGTAAATATATGTATCAGTGTCTCACTTTGTGTATCAGTGGCTGCACGGGTTGAAGAGTAGCTACATGAGTATGTATATGGGTTATTAGTTGCTTTTTTGAGTATCAGTATGAGTGTCTGTATGGTTTGGTGGGGGTATTACTTAGCGCTTAGATGCATGAATGAGTGACTCACTGTATGTGTTTTGAAGACAGCTTGTGTGCAGGACTGTATGGGTGGATGAGTGTGTGTATGGGTGTGTTAGTGAGTGAATGACTGTCTCAATAGTATCTTTATGAGTAACTACATTTGTTTTAATCTAGTATATGTGAGTATTGATGTATATAAGTGATTATATGTGAGAGTGAGAGATTGGAAGAGTTCCTGTATAAATAAGTATGTGTTTGTCTAAGTGACTGTTTAAGAGAGTAAGTATGTGTATGCTTCAGTAAAAGTAAGTGTAGTAGTGTGTGTATAGCTGTATATGCAAATAAATGGATGTTTGATAGTTTATTTGCATGTGTGAGTATGTGTGTGAGTAACTCAATGGATGAGTGTCGGTGTGTAACAGGATGTACAGGTGTATGAGTACATATGATGAGTGAGCACATGTATGAGTGAGTATATAGAACAGTTGGTGAATGAGTAGATGTGTATGTAGATGGTGGAATTACTGAATAGGTTGTTTTAACTGGTATTGGTATCTCCATTTTTTTTAACATTTTAGTTTCTATTTTTGAATGTGTGTATCAAAGGTTATATTACGCTGAGAGGATGTCTGCCACTCTTTCACAAGGATGATGTCATCAGTGATGTCATCAGAGATGTCATGAGTGATGTCACTGACCATTTCATGAGTAATGTAATATGTGACGTCATCAGCAGTGCATTGCGGACGCGCGAGTTATAGTTAGCTGAACTAACTATAACGGGGAAATTTTAATGGTTTTGTATGAGTGAAATGTCCAGCTAACTATAACATGTGTGAAACCTATGGTTTTTTCATTGAATTGCTAAGGTGTTTTAAATGCTAATTCCTAACTATAAAGTGGCTGAAACCTATGTTTTTTTCAGTGAATTTCTAAGGTTTTTTAAATGCTAATTTCTAACTATAACGTGGTTGAAACCTATGGTTTTTTCAGTGAATTTCAAAGGTTTTGCAAATAATAATTTTTAAATGTATTAATTGTTATATTTTTTAGTACTGATTTACTACATTGTTTTAAAGTATTTTTTTTTAGATATTTTATTTTTTAAATTACATTACATATTTTTAATATAAATTGAACATTTTCTTTTTTTTAAATATTGAAATTGTAATATATATTTTTTTATTTCATATTTTTTTAATTTATATATAAGTTATATAGCAGGCAATGATATCCTATGGAAGGAAATCCAAGTTACTGTAAGTATGGTTAGAGTTACTTTTCAGGATCAGTAGTGAGCTGAAAGATGCAGAACTGAGGTCTCTCCTGATAACAGGTGAGTAAACCGGAATTCGTAGTTCGGCTGATTTTAGAGGAATTTTTTAAAGTTCCAAAACTCCACACAGAAGAATTTCCAAGTGAAACCAGTCAATGTTAGCCTATGGAAGAAAATTCAAGTTACTGTAACTACGATTAGAATTACTTTTCAGGATCAGTAGTGGGCTGAAAGATGCAGCACTGAGGTCTCTCCTGATAACAGGGAAGTAAATCGGAATTCGTAGTTCGGCTGATTTTTGAGGAATTTTTTAAAGTTCCAAAACTCCACACTTAAAAGAACTTCCAAGTGAAACCAGTCAATGTTAGCCCATCGAAGGAAATTTAAGTTACTGTAAGTATGGTTAGAATTACTTTTCAGGATCAGTAGTGAGCTGAAAGATGCAGCACTGAGGTCTCTCCTGATAACAGGTGAGTAAATCAGAATTCGTAGTTCGGCTAATTTTACAGGAATATTTGTACGTTTCAAAACACTTAGAAACTTTTCTGGTGAAAACCACACACTAGATTCCTATGGAAGGAAAGACAAGTTACTGGTAAATACATTTAGATTTACTTTTCAGGGTCCGTACTTGGCTCAAAGAAGCAGCACTGACGTCTCTCGTGATAACAGGTGAGTAAATCGGAATTCGTTGTTTCGCTGATTTTAGAGGAATATTGTGCTCAATAGTGAAGGAAGGGGGCGGGGCCTGAGGCGACAAGTGTGCAAACACGCCCTGTGCCGCTTTTTAGGTTGGGGAATTAAATCCTCTTCAATCCTGAGGTCCCCTGTGAGCCAACTAGCCCACCAGGTACCTCCAGTATGCGCCAGTGAGCTGCGTTGCAGAGAGGTGTTCAGAGGGCATGCCCCCTTTTTACAACACTCTGCAACGCAGCTCCGTGGCGCTTACTGGAGGTACCTGTTGGACTAGTTGACCCCTAGGGGACCCCTAGCCCCCTGGCACATTTGCAGGGGGGAACTAATTCCCCATGCATACTGGGGTCCCTGGGGGCCAACTAGCCCACCAGGAACCTCCAGTATGTGCCAGAGAGCTGCGTTGCAGAGAGGTGTAATGAGGCCACGCCCTTTTTACACCTCTCTGCAACGCAGCCCGCTGGCGAGTTTGCAGAAGGGGGAACTAATTCCCCTTGCATACTGGGGGGTCCCTAGGGCCAACTAGCCCACCAGGAACCTCCAGTATGCGCCAGGGGGTTGCGTTGCAGAGAGGTGTAAAAAGGGGCGTGGCCTCATTAAACCTCTCGGCAACACAGCCCCCTGGCGCGTTTGCAGAGGGGGAACTAATTCCACTTGCATACTGGGGGTCCCTGGGGGCCAACTAGCCTACCAGGAACCTCCAGTATGCGCCAGGGGGCTGCGTTGCAGAGAGGTGTAATGAGGCCACGCACCTTTTTACACCTCTCAGCAACGCAGCCCCCTGGCGCGTTTGCAGAGGGGGAACTAATTCCCCTTGCATACTGGGGGTCCCTGGGGGCCAACTAGCCCACCAGCAACTTCCAGTATGCGCCAGGGGGCTGTGTTGCAGAGAGGTGTAATGAGGCCATGCCCCTTTTTACACCTCTCCGCAAAGCAGCCCCCTGGCGCGTTTGCAGAGGGGGAACTAATTCCCCTTGCATACTGGGGGTACCTGGGGGGCAACTAGCCCACCAGGAACCTCCAGTATGCCCTAGAGGGCTGCGTTGCATAGAGGTGTAATGAGGCCAAGCCCCTTTTTACAACACCCTGCAACGCAGCTCCGTGGTGCTTACTGGAGGTACCTGGTGGGCTAGTTGGCCCCCAGGGACCCCCAGTATTCAAGGGGAATTACTTCCCCCTCTGCAAACGCACCAGGTTGCGTGTTTGCAGAGTGGTGCAGGGAAGGGGCGGGGCGGGGCTTGAGGTGACGGATTGCACCACTCTGCAAACGCACCCCCTGGTGCATTTGCAGAGGGGTAACTAATTCCCCTTGAATACTGGGGGTCCCTGGGGCCAACTAGCCCACCAGGAACCTCCAGTATGCGCCAGGGGGCTGAATTGCAGAGAGGTGTAAAAAGGGGCGTGGCCTCATTACACCTCTCTACAACGCAGCCCCCTGGCACATACTGGAGGATCCTGGTGGGCTATTTGGCCCCCAGGGACCCCCAGTATTCAAGGGAAATTAGTTACCCCTCTGCAAACGCGCCTGAGTGGTGCAATCCATAATTTTTTTTTTTTATCGGCAGGGTACACGTACCCATCGCGTATCCCACGATTTAAAATATATATATATATTTTTGGGGGCCTTTGGGGTCCTTGTGGGACCCTCTAAGCAGGCCTAGGGGGTCAGGGTGTTTCTACCCTGCCTCCTTTTCACGTTTTTTGCGTTTATTTTTCAGTTTTCTTGTGCCTCGGTTCTACGAGGCACAAGATGGCTGCCAACACTTCCTGGTTTGGAGTGTTCACAGACAGTTTACAACCAATTAGCATGCAGCTTGTGCTCGTAATGGTACACGAAAAGGCCTCGGACAGTACGCGTTTGGTACAACTTCGCATATATATCTATGATTTTACTTTTGATTTTCTCAGGAACTACTGAACGGATTTACACCATTTAACAAAAAGCACAATCTACGGACCAATCTTTTGCCAAATTTGGTGTAATTCCGTTCAGCGGTTCGGTCTGTAGCTGTATCTAACGGTCCCTATGGAAAATTGCATGGGGAAAACACGTTTGGGAACCCCTTTTTTCTCGTCCCCCGCTTCACGAATCACCCCGAAACTTTCAGGGAAGGAGCGGAGCGGAGCGGGACATCTTCTTGGAGATTTTCGCGAAGATTCGTCAACCGACGCTAAAGTTATTTCAAATAGAATGTTGCGGATTTCCTATGGAAACTAGGTTTTAACTATAACTACCTACTGCCGACCGCCAGTAGGTAATATATATATATATATATATATATATATATATATATATATATATTCACTTAAAAAACCATAGGTTTCAGGCCTTATATAGTTAGGAATTAGCATTTTAAAAACCTTGCAAATTCAGTAGCTATATGAGTGGCTATATGGGTTATTGATTGGTTGCTCAAGTATTTGAATGGGAGACTGAGTGTGTGTGTGGGTGGCTGGGAGGTGTGTGACTCTGTGCATAGATGTGTGAGCAGTTGATTCACTAGGTGTATGAGTTCAAGAGTGCATGTGGAAACAGCTATATGGGCGGTTGACTGTGTGCATGGGTGTGTTGGTGAGTGAATGGATATCTCAGTGCTACATGTGCAAGTAAGTACATATGTAAAACACAGTGCATGTGAGAGTTGGCATATATAAATGGCTATACATGAGAGCCAGTGAATGTGCGAGTGGCTATATGGATCATTGTGTACTTGTATCAGTGATTGTATAAGAGAGTAAGTTTGTGTTAGTATATGGTTGAATAAGTAAGGTGTTGTGTGTATAACTGTATAGTTGAGGAAATGGAAGTGTGATTGATTCTTTGCATGACTGACTAGGTGTGTGAGTAACTCCATGGATGAGTGGCAGTGTGTGAGTGTCTGTATAGGTGTATGAGTGCATATGATAGTGTTGTATTGATGAGTGACTGTATGTATGAGTGATTCTATGGGTGAATGAGTAAATGTGTGTGTAGACCTAGGAATCAGTGACTGCGTATGTAGTAACTGGTATTGGTGTGTCAATGGTTTCAAGAATGGTAGTCTGTATTTAACACTGGGTGTTTCAAAGTTTATATTAGATTGTGAGGAGGTGCATCATATTATCACATGAATTATATCATCAGTGATGTGATCAGTGATGTCAAATGAGATGTCATCAGTGATGTCATCAGTGATGTCATTTGAGATGTCATCAGTGATGTCATTAGTGATGTCACTGACCATGTCATGAATGATGTAATATGTGACATCATCATCAGTGGATTGCAGGTGCGCGTAATATAGTTAGTACAACTAAGTATATAGGAGCAATTTCAATGGTTTTTTAAATGCTAATTCCTAACTATATAAGGCCTGAAACCTATGGTTTTTTAAGTGAATTTGCAAGGTTTTTAAAATGCTAATTCCTAACTATATAAGTCCTGAAACATATGGTTTTTTAAGTGAATTAGCAAGGTTTTTAAATGCTAATTCCTAACTATATAAGGCTTGAAACCTATGGTTTTTTCAGTGAATTTGCAAAGTTTTTAAATGCTAATTCCTAACTATATCAGGCGTGAAACCTATATTTTTTTTCAATAAATTTCAAAGGTTTTGTAAATGTTAATTCTATTAGCAGATAACGTTTATATATGTTATTATCCTTCTGGGACCACCTGAGCAGCCATCTTGTTTCTCAAGAGAAGTGAGGCACAAGAGAGCACAAAACAAGAGCAGCACCGCCCTCTGCGGACTCCCCCTAACTACAACCGCACCACTAAAAGCTTCACTAAATGCTGCAGCGAGACTCATCACTGGGTCAAAAAAGTACTCCCACATTACCCCTGACTTGAAATCCCTGAATTGGCTGCCTTTTGAAGCCAGAATACATCTGAAAATCGCCTGCATGACACACAAGGCGGTACACCAAAACTCACCCGGCTACCTCGCTCAGAAGTTGACAATCTCTGGGGGAATTAGAAACACGAGAGGCACAAACAATCTCCTGCTGAAACCTCAAAGATTCCGGAAGGAAAAAACATACAAGCGCTCCTTCTCAGGAATGGCGCCTAGGATCTGGAACTCACTCCCTCCCGAAACCAGGCTTATCTCCTCCACCACACTCTTTAAAAAAGAAGTAAAAGCTATCCTCATGGCTAAATACACTTGAACTACTATCTCGAACCCTATTAACACCCTGCACCGATCTGTATTACATGTTTGACCCCTTTACTTATTTGTATGAGTTGTTTTATCATTCACATGATTGGCTTTGTAGTCACTTAGTTGTACTATTTGTAATGTGATTTATTGATTTACTTGTTTGAATATGTTCCCCCATGCACCCTCTGTGTAAAGCCTGATTTACTTGTTTGACTATGTTCCCTCATGTACCCTTCTATGTAAAGCGCTCTGATATCTGTGAAGATCTTGTTTGCGCTATATAAAACTTTTTAAATAAATAAAATAAATAAGAGTGGAAAACGCGAAAAGGGGGCAGGGTTGAGACCCCCTGACCCCCTAGACCTGCTCAGGGGGTCACAAAAGGACCACCAAGTGCAAAAAATTTTTTTTTTTTTTAAATCGCGGGGTACGCGCACGGTACGCGTACCCTATGCGTACGGTGCGGGTACCCCATGATTTTTTATTTATTTTTATTTTTTTGCCCTTGGGGGTCCATTTGGGACACCCTGAGAAGGGCTAGACGGTTGGGGGGTCTCTACCCTGCCCCCTTTTTGTGTTTTCCACTCTTGTTTTGGGCTCTCTTGTGCCTCAGCTCTCCTGAAAAACAAGATGGTGGCCAATACTTCCTGGTTTGGACAGTTTGGAATGTTGACAGTCGACTGCCAGCCAATCAGAAACTCGCTAGCGCACGTAAGGGTACGCGCACGTACGCGTACGGTAGGCGTACCGTACACATACGGTGTGCATATCGTACACGTACGGTGCGCGTACGGTGAGCGCATATAGATATATAATTTGATCAAATTCAATTTTCTCAACAACTACTGGAGGGATTTTCACCAAATATAGAAAAGACACTACTGCATACCTGTCCCTACCATTTTGCCAAGTTTGGTGTAATTCCGTTGAGCCGTTCGGGCTGTAGCCGTGTCTAAAGGTCCCATAGAAAATGCCATTTGAAAATTTTCAAATTCCATTTTCTCAAGAACTACTGGAGGGATTTACACCAAACATACAAAAGGCACTGCTGCATACCAGTCCCTCCCATTTTGCCAAATCTGGTATAATTCCGTTCAGCGTTCAAGTTGTAGCCTTGTCAGAATGTCCCTATGGAAATTAACATGGGGAAAACACGTTTTGGGACCCCCCTTTTTTCTCGGCACCCGCTTGACGAATCCCCCTGAAACTTTTAGGGAAGGAGCGAAGCAAATTTAAGGAAAATTACAGGCAGATCCCTCAATCGGTGCCAAAGTTATTCCCAATAGAATGTTCGGAATTTCCTATGGTAACTAGGTCCTAACTATACATACCTACTGGCGACGGGCAGTAGGTAATATATATATATATATATATATATATAACCTACTGGCGTGTCGCCAGTAGGTATATATAGTTAGGATTTTTTCCTTATGGGATTTTTGAAAATTCTATGTCTAATAACTTTGGCGTTTGTGGACGGAATCGGCTGAAATTTTCAGGAAAATGGCACATTTTGTTCCTGAGCAGCCCCTGAAAATTTGGGGGGGTTTCCTCAAGGGGGGGCCGAGAAAAAAGGGGGGTCCCAAAACGCGTTTTCCCCATGTTAATTTCCATAGGGCGGTTGGCCTCACTTTTAGCTCGAACGGCTGAATGGATTTGCACGAAACTTGGCAAAATTGTAGGGACTGTTAGCCCGATGTGCCTTTGCTAGGTCTAAATATATGTGCTCCAGTGGATTTTGAGATATTAACGTTCAAAACAAGATATATATCTGTAACAGCGCTCCGGGCTGCGCTCCGGTCCGCTTACTTTTCGCGAAACGGAACTTTGCGATGCGAAGCTGATTGGCTCCCCGGTGTCTGTCAACATTCTAAACAGTCCGGAGCGGCCGCCATCTTATCTCTCGGTAGGATCGAGAGACAAGAGGAGGCCAAAAACGAAGGGGGAATTTAATGAAAGGGGGCAAGGTAGACTCCTCTTGACCCCCTAGGAATGATGTCAGGGTTATTAAAGGGTCCCGTGGGGAAAATAACAAAAAAAAGATTTTTCACGGTAGAAGCGCTTCTCGGGCCGCGAACTGGGCCGCAAACTGTTAGCGAAACGGGAATTCGCCATTTTGTGTTTGGTTTTAATTAAATTACTAGGTATAAGGGGGTGCGGGAGACGTATCCTGATCCCTTATGTTTTCTGAGGGTGGCTGAGGAGGCTCATATATGTTGATACATGTCTTCCAGCGGCTGTGCGTGAGCTTTTTTTTTTTTTTGCTGCGTGACGTCTGTTAACGTTCGATTCGATGGAAATCAGGAAGTGTTGACCGCCAATTTGTCACTGCGATAAAATATTTTGTTATAAATGAATCCTTATTGATAAACATTGTCTGCGCCATCTTGCCTTTTTTCCAATGCCACAATTTTGTCGTGCACGGCAGCCATTTTAGATGCCAGGCCGGTCCCAGGCTATCACCTAGCCCTGCGGATGTAGTTTATGGCCCCAGCTGTAGAGAATCCAGACATGCCAACCCTCCCGATTCAGGCGTGAGACTACTGATTTCAGTGCTAGTCTCCCGCCTCCCGATTTCTGCAAGCAAAAACCCGGGGGCATATTACCAACAACTAGCGATAATTTTTGTCTCGAACTTGTTTAGAGACAAAAATTATCGCCGCACATCGGCGATTTTTATCGCAGATAAACCTTGCTATTAGCAAGGTTTATCGCAAATGCGATAAAAAACGGCCGCAATGCATGAATATCGCTGAAAAGTCAGCGATATTCATGCATTATCGAGCAAATGCTCTTAGCCATGTTATCCACCTCCCATTGGATAACATGGCTAAGAACTGCTCAGGGCAGGTTTATCGCAAATGCGATAAAAAACGGCCGCAATGCATGAATATCGCAGAAAAGTCAGCGATATTCATGCATTATCGAGCAAATGCTCTTAGCCATGTTATCCACCTCCCATTGGATAACATGGCTAAGAACTGCTCAGGGCAGGTTTATCGCAAATGCGATAAAAAACGGTCGCAATGCATGAATATCGCTGAAAAGTCAGCGATATTCATGCATTATCGAGCAAATGCTCTTAGCCATGTTATCCACCTCCCATTGGATAACATGGCTAAGAACTGCTCAGGGCAGGTTTATCGCAAATGCGATAAAAAACGGCCGCAATGCATGAATATCGCTGAAAAGTCAGCGATATTCATGCATTATCGAGCAAATGCTCTTAGCCATGTTATCCACCTCCCATTGGATAACATGGCTAAGAACTGCTCAGGGCAGGTTTATCGCAAATGCGATAAAAAACGGCCGCAATGCATGAATATCGCTGAAAAGTCAGCGATATTCATGCATTATCGAGCAAATGTGTTATCCACCTCCCATTGGATAACATGGCTAAGAACTGCTCAGGGCAGGTTTATCGCAAATGCGATAAAAAACGGCCGCAATGCATGAATATCGCTGAAAAGTCAGCGATATTCATGCATTATCGAGCAAATGTTCTTAGCCATGTTATCCACCTCCCATTGGATAACATGGCTAAGAACTGCTCAGGGCAGGTGTTAGCTTTTGGAGATATTCGCGCTTAGCGCGAATATCTCCAAAAGTTGGTAATAGGAGATAGCGATGTTAGGGACTGTTTCCAGTCGCTAACATCTTGGCACGCCCACTTTGCATGTCATTAGTGATAAATATCACTGACATGCAAAGCGGGGCCCAAGATGGTCGCTATCTCCTTTTAGCTGTCTCTAACTGGTGTTAGCGACAGCTTGGTAATAGGGAGATAATTTTATCTCCGCTTTCTTGGCTTTTAAAGCCAAAAAAGCGGAGATAAACCCCCTTGATAATATGCCCCACGATTCCTCGGGGGTTTCAGTTGACAGGGCTTGGTATTGTGTTACGTGGTAATTCTTCCAGGAAACGTCAGAGGGTCGATGCAGGGGTTCTAGAAGGGGTGATAAACCATTTAAGCCTCATGAACAAGCGCATGGTCTTTTAAAGATCTGTGAAGTACTCGGGGCGGCAGTGTGTGTGTGCCCTCTTTCAGGAGCGGGCGGGGGGGCGGGGCACTGCCAGCAACTTGCCAGGCCAGGCAGTGTTCAACACTTGCATCACCCTTTCTCTGCCTGCTATTGCGGTCCATGCTTCGGAAAGGTAAGAAAAAGAACGTGCATTTGAGTTTGAAATGTCCGATCCTGAAGCAGTACACTTGCAAAGCCCACACATGACAATAACCCGATTCAAGGCCCCATTCACCCGATTTTTTAAAAATATATAGCACTCCAACAAAGTAGGATTATAAAACTTTATTAACTTTTAAATATAACGAACGCAACAAAAACTGTAAATACATTTAAACATTTTTTATCAAAAAAAAGCAACAATGGTCAGAAGCTGTCTTTTGTGCGAATAGTCCCAAGGCAGCACAACGTGCTGAGTTCTGGACGGCACCCAGGTGATGTCACCTGGGTGCCGCACTGGTTTTTGGTTTCCTACAATGCAGCTCAGAAAAACAGCGTGGGGTGTCCCGGGTGGTGCGGGGGGAGGCCTCGTCAGTAGCGGTCTGTTGTGCGAATAGTCCCAAGGCAGCAGAACGCGCTGAGATGTGGATGGCACCCAGGTGATGTCCAGTAAACTGCCGCACTGGTTTTGGTATCCTACAATGCTGCTCCGAAAATTGGCGTGGGGCGGCCCGGGGGGTGCGTGGGGGAGGCGGCGTGAACGGGCCTCCCCAGGTGGCGGCCATCCAGCTGAGTTGCGCCCGCTCTTGTGGCTACAGCGTCTCGCTCACCATGTAGTTGACTTCCGCCCACTCTTGCAGTGCAGCGATAGGCGGCTGCCACAGGACTCTTAAAATGGCGGACGGCTCTTCGGTTTTAGGCCTGGTCCACTAAAATGGCCCTGGGACACCTTGGAACTCGGACGCTTGCCTGCTAGGGCTTGGGCTCCATTCTCGAAAGCGTCCCCTCAGCCGTGAAAATTCTACAAAAGTCTTGGGGGCCCTCGACTCCTGCAGGCTTCCGGTGGGGAGCGGCTGCCGTGATTGCTCGCGGAATGACCACGACGGAGCCACGAGATGGTGGTGCTCTCATGCTGACGCCAGCTTCAGTCTGAATCATCCAGAAACAAGGTGGGGCTTTCATCGTTTGGGAAAAAAAAATGTTCTAAACCAATGAAAAGTGTTATTTTTAGGTCATATGACCAAGCCTTCCATCTTTAGGAAACCAAAAGTAAAATGAACCAATGAAAAGTTTTATAAACAAGTCACATGACCTGTTATGCGGCATAGGGCTACAAAAAGCGTAGAAAATCCGTTGGCACGTGAGGCGGCGTCAGTAGCGGACCGATGTGCGAATAGGCCGAAGGCAGCACAAAGCGCCGAGATCCGGATGGCACCGAGTTAGTGTCCAGCAAGTTGCTGCACTGGTGTGGCTATCCTACAATGCTGCGCCGAAAGACGGCGTGTCCAGCTGAGTTGCGGTCACTCTTGCGGTACAGTGACTCGAACGCGCCGAGATCCGGATGGCACCGAGGTGGTGTCCAGCAAATTGCCGCACTGGTGTGGCCATCCTACAATGCTGCGCCGAAAGACGGCGTGTCCAGCTGAGCTGCGGTCACTCTTGCGGTACAGTGACTCGAACGCGCCGAGATCCGGATGGCACCGAGGTGGTGTCCAGCAAATTGCCGCACTGGTGTGGCCATCCTACAATGCTGCGCCGAAAGACGGCGTGTCCAGCTGAGTTCCGGTCACTCTTGCGGTACAGTGACTCGAACGTGCCGAGATCCGGATGGCACCGAGGTGGTGTCCAGCAAGTTGCCGCACTGGTGTGGCCATCCTACAATGCTGCGCCGAAAGTCGGCGTGGGGTGCCCCGTTGGTTTATGAGGTGATGTCAGTAGTGGACCGATGTGTGAATAGGTCGGAACCAGCACAAGGCGCCAAGATCCGGATGGCAAGTCCTGGATGTTGAGTGCCATAGTTGAGAGTTCTGAGCAGTGCTTGTAAGACTGTCTGAAGCTTATTTGCACCTGCTGCAGCTTCACTATTGCCCTGGTGTGGCCAAAGATCGCCCATGACATAGGCGGCCGGCTCCCGAGGTCCGGCGGAACTTTTTTCCTTTTCCTTTCTGCTTCTTGTCCCACAATCCGTTTCACCTGAAGACACGACCAGGTCCCTGAATGTGTGCAGGGGGACGCTATTGATTGAATGAAAATGGCGGCTTGACACAAAGCTGACTCAAGCGTTGCTGTTGATGCTATACAGACAAAAATTGGTTTTCAGTTTGTACATTCTTCAGGATTTTTTTTTCCATCCAAGGCTGATTGAGAGTTTGTAGAAAAATGGCTTCAGATTTTCCACATATTACTCTTCAACATTCTTCCTAAATGTAACAATGTGAGACTCACTAGGAGAACGGCTGTTTATCTTTCCTTTCAAAATGCTGCCAACAATATTTTCTGAATGGAAGACACCATCTTGTAGCATAAAGGGCCGAAAGGGGTTCTGGTCTGGCCGATTGTTGGTGGAGACATTTTGACTATATCTTGGACCTGCCCGGCCTCGCCCAAAATGGCGCCGGTATAAATGGGACTCGTAACTCCTTGTTGTGTACTGGTTGAACAACCTTGATATCACGAGATATGAATGCAGTTTTGATGCTCATGGCGGGCGGGGACGAGAATTGATTGAATATTTCGACATCCCTATTGATATTAAGTTCTGATGTGTTATTGATTACTGTACTATTGAAAGTTCGAATTAACGTCACCCATGGTACTTGCCCGCAAATGTATATCTAGATAACTTTTTTGTAAGTGGCCCTGTCGTATTTTAATTACAAAATGTACGTCCACCGATTCCGCAACTGTTAGACACCTTAGTTCTTGCAACCTAATGGCCCGCTCGTTACGTTCCTCTATAATGTAAATGTCTCCTCATCATATACGATTTCAGTTTGCTCCGTGGCCGGCCCACGTGGTTATAGGCCCGTATTTGTATACTGACATTTTCACAATAAAGGTTTTTAAAACAAAACATGGTAGTAGTATTTACATTGGTAAAGTTTTTACTTTTAGTCACTGTTTTCGAATCAGTAAAAGGCAAGTGAAATAAAGCAGTCCAATTACATGACGGATAAAAGGTATAATACGTAGGAACGCAGTAAAGATAAATGGTCATGGGCAGTTGTGTTTTCCACTCCTGCAACATAAAGTGATCGATAAGAATCTGATAATCAGGCGTATCGGCGACTAAGACAGCAGGCCGAGTCTCTTTTACTCAACGGCTCCGTCATGGAACGAAGAAACGCCCTTTTTCTCGAAAAAGGAATATATTTTACTTGCAGGACAGTTGTAAATTTTCCGGGAAAGTACATTAGCCTGGAATATTATAACATATATGTTTAAAAAAAAAAAGTTCGAAATCAATAAAAAGCGTATTTTTTAGGTCATATGACCAAGCTTTTCATTATTAAAATAACAAAAGTAAAATGAATCAATAAAAAGTTTTATTAACAAGTCACATGACCTGTTATGCTTACGTTACGCGCTGCGAGCCGCGCCCCGGATCACTTCCGGGTGCGCTAACGCGGCGTGTCATATAACGCATTACGCGACAACGTAGGTCAAGAATATAGTCAAAATGTCTCCAACAACCAGCGTTCGGAACACAACCCCTTTAAGCAGTCCAAAAAGTTCTGTTAAATGACAACAGAGGGGACAGGCAACAAGAACCATCAGTCAAAGAGGGGAGGACAAGTTCTTCTCTACCGGGTCATGTTGGGGCGCTACCGGAACTGATCGAATTGGTAGTCTACAGTGTTTCTGGATGTTTCAGACTAAAGCTGGCGTCAGCATGAGAGCACTACCATCTCGTAGGTCCCTCGTGGCCATTCCACGAGCAAACATGGCAGCCGCTCCCCACCAGAAGCCTGCGGGAGTCGGGGGCCCCCAAGACTTTTGTAGAATCTTCACGGCTGAGGGGACGCTTTCGAGAATGGGACCCAAGCCCTATCAGGGAAGCGTCCGAGTTCCAAGGTGTCCCAGGGCCATTTTAGTGGACCACGCCCAAATCTGAGAAGCCGGACGCCATTTTGAGAGTCCTGTGGCAGTCGCTTATCGTTGCATCGCAAGAGCGGGAGCAACTCAACTACATGGTGAGCGAGACGCTGTAGTCGCAAGAGCGGGCGGTAAACAGCTGAATGGCGGAAGAGGCACAGTGTAGCAAAAGCGGGCGGAATGGCAACTAAAACAGTAAAGGGGCGCCCCACTACAGCGTGTCTTCAGGTCAAACGGATTGTGGGACAAGGTCCAGAATAGAAGAGTCATCAAAAGGCAAAACGTTCCGCCGGACCCCGGGAGCCGGCCGCCTATGTCGGGGGCGATCTCAGGCTAAACCGGTGCTATAAGACTTGGGGAGGGGGTCGGAGCCAAGCGTCTTCTCCGAGTCCGTGCCATCACACCACCTCTCGGTGCAGTCAGGTCCACAAACAACCCTCACTTACTTTGAGAATAGTGAAGCTGCAATAGGTGGAAATAAGCTTCAGACAGTGTTACAAGCGCTGCTCAGAACTCTGAACTATGGCACCCAACATCCAGAACTTATGCCATTTGAGAATGGCAGTGACATCGAAGTAACTCAGGGACCAAAACCATTAACGTACTTTCACGTATGAAAATCTTACTTGGGGAGGGGGCAGGAGCGAACCGCCCCCTCCCAGTCCGCGCCACCACACCGTATGTTGAAAATCTGAAGCCATCGTTCTACAAACTCAACCAACCTTGGATGGAAAAATCTAGAAAAATGTACAAACTGAAAACCAGTTTTGGTCTGCATAGCATCAGTAGCAACGCTTGCTATCAGAGTGCTGAGTTTCATGCTCGATCGATTGAGCTAGCCGGATCGGGCAATAAAAAGTATAAAATAGTTATGTAAATAGTTATTTAATAAAATGTTTTACCCTGTTACTTTGCTGGTGTGTTGTCTATATTTTTAATATTTGCACAGGGTTTGTCGTTATTTTGGGCGGGGTGGGTGACGGAGCCGAGCTGTCTTGCAGCCCTCATGGTGTGGAGCTCAGTTCATCTCACTATTTTCGTATTTCTCATGAAGGGTTGTTCCTAATATTTCTATTTTAGCGAGGTCAAAAAGAGATCCAATTAGTGGCCTACTGATTTTGCTCGATTACTTTTATTTTTTTACACGATTTTACACGATTTTTCACTATCTGCAAAGACTAAACAGAGTATTGCGACTTTGTGCTTGTTTGTAAATAGAGAATCAATTGTAAAACAGTAAATGCTTGGTTAACAATCAATCAAATGGAGAGACAAGCAGGCACGACAGATTACAACGGGGGTAAAGGCCTGCGTTAACTACTCTTCACTATCTGCAAAGAGAGAGTACTACTAAGAGAAAAGAGGGGAGGGGGGGGGCAGCGTTCAAAGCACATCAGCGTGCATAAACACGAAAACGTTTTTACCTATCACGTACTTGACATTTGACAGCTTTTGATATTTGCTATTAAAAAACCATTGAAATTCACAGAAAAAACCATAGGTTATAGACCATATATAGTTAGGAATTTGCATTTACAAAACCTTGAAAATTCACTGAAAAAACCATTGGTTATAGACCATATATAGTTAGGGATTAGCCTTTTCAAAACCTTATTTTACTCACACAAAACCATTGAAATTTCATATATAGTTAGTTGCACTAACTATATATCGCGCACCCGCAATCCACTGCTGATGATGTCACATATTACATCATTCATGACATGGTTAGTGACATCACTGATGACATCACTGATGACATCTCAAATGACATCACTGATGACATCTCAAATGACATCACTGATAAAATCACTGATAACATCTCATTTGACATGACTGATCACATCACTGATGATATCATTTATGTGATAATACCATGAACCTCTTCAGACTGTAATATAACCTTAGATACAATCAGTGTAAACAGACAGTCACAGACTGTCACTCATCCATGGAGTTACTCACACACCTAGTCAGTTATGCAAAAAATCAATCACACCTCCATTTTCTCAATTATACAGTTATACACACCTTACTTATTCAAACATATACTAACACATATTTACTCTCTTATACAATCCCTGATACATGTTCACAATGATCCATACAGCCACTCACACATTCACTGGCTCTTATGCACAGTTATTTATATATGTCAACTCTCACATGTACTGTGTTTTACATATGTACTTACTTTGACATGTAGCACTGAGATATCCTTTCACTCACTAATACACTCATGCACAGTCAACCGCACATACAGCTGTTTCCACATGCACTTTTGAACCCATACATATAGTGAATCAACTACTCACACATCTATGTACAGAGTCACACACCTCCCAGCCACCCATACACACACACTCAGTTTCCCATACAAATACTTGGGCAACCAATCAATAACCCATGCAGTTACTCATATAGCTACTTATCAACACATGCAACAGTTTACAGAACAACAGACATAATGATGCACAAATTAAGACAGTTTAGTCACTAACCCATGCACTCAGTGAGACACATTTAATCACTCACTCATACAGTCAGTCATGCACCTACTAAATCCTTCATCCAGACACTTATACATCCACTCATTCTTCAATATGTAAGACATATTTTAACTTTACAGAAACATACAGTCACTGGGTGTTGTCATCAGTGATGTCATCAGTGATGTCATTTGAGATGTCATCAGTGATGTCATCAGTGATGTCACTAACCATGTCATGAATGATGTAATATGTGACATCATCAGCAGTGGATTGCGGGTGCGCGATATATAGTTAGTGCAACTAACTATATATGAAATTTCAATGGTTTTGTGTGAGTAAAATAAGGTTTTGAAAAGGCTAATCCCTAACTATATATGGTCTATAACCAATGGTTTTTTCAGTGAATATATATATATATATATATATATATATATTACCTACTGGCGGTCGCCAGTAGGTAGTTATAGTTAGGATTTTTTTCAATGTTAAATCTCAAAATTCTACTTGGAATAACTTTGGCGCCGGTTGACGAATCTGCCTCAAAATTTCCTCAAAATGGCCTCGCGGCGTTCCGGTCCTTCCCTGAAAGTTTGGGGGGGATTCGTCAAGCGGGGGCCGAGATAAAAGGGGGGTCCCAAAACGCGTTTTCCCCATGTTAATTTCCATAGGGCGGTCGATGTCACTTTTAGCCCGAACGGCTGAATGTATTTCCACCAAATTTGGCAAAATTGTAGGGACTGGTAGCCCGATGTGCCTTTGCTATGTCTCAAGATATGTGCTCCAGTGGATTTTGAGTAATTTAGGTCCCAAAAAATATATATATCTATAGCAGCGCACAGGTGCGCGCACCGGAGTGCGCTCCAGGCGCGACACGCGAGGTGCGCATGGAAAGCTGATTGGCTCTCGGGTGTCTGTAAACATTCGAAACAGTCCGCAGCGGCCGCCATCTTGTACCTCGGTAGGATTGAGGTGGTAAAAATCAAAGGGGGAAATGAGCAAAAGGGGGCAGGGTACACCCCCCCTGACCCCCTAGGTTTGATGTGGGGGTCATAAAAAAGCCGTACGGGGCCCCCCAAATTTTTTTTTTTTAATTTGCGCCGAGGGAGCGCCTGGTACGCGCACCGGTGAGCGTACGATTGAGAAAAAGAATGGCACTTGTTAAAAAAAAAAAAATAGCATTTTTTTATAAATTGGAGGTAGTTCTGAAAAGAACTTTTTTTTGTTTTTGTTGTTTTATATTTTTTTTATACTTTTTGAAACGATTTTATATTTTTTTTGTTTTTTTTTCAGGGGAAAAACAAAAACAGGGATTCAGAAAATGCTCAACAGGAGCAAAAAAATGAGAAAATTTAGGGACGGGGAGAGCATTGGTGTTCCTGTTTCTTTATTGCAATGAGTTCAACGCTCTGCTCCCCGTAACAGAGTAGTTCGTCACAGTTCGTGCATAAACATTTTATTCCTGCAAATACCGGCTGGATGTTAGGGACCATTCTTGCACGTGTTGAACCTGAAGGTGTTGCTCCACCAGTGGAGGTGCTGCTGCCATCTCTTCGTGCCTTCTCTGCCAGCTCCCTGACACTCTCCCTGGAGTAATTGTTGGGGTGTCTTCTTTTGACATGCCTAATTAAATTGGCATTTCCAAAGCTGTATTTTTTTAGAGGATTGCCTCTGGATAAAATACTTCCACATATTTTACAAGTTACTTTACTTGCATTAACTTTTTTTTGTCCTTCAGGGATGTCATAAAATTTCCAGATGAAGTGGTTCTTTGTTTTCTGGTGAGGAGGGTCCTCTTGCACAAATCCATCTGAATCACTGCTGGAGGACTCCCTTGCAGCCATTGCTGTAGATCAGGAAAATTAATGAGTAGAGAATTCACAAAACACCTCTTGCTCTCTCCAAGTGAAAATCAATAGTGAGAGAAATGGGTGGGTTTCTCCAAATTTAGAAAAAAATAATTATTGAACCAATGAAAAGTGTTATTTACAGGTCACATGACCATGGGCTTCATCATTATGAAACCAAAACTGTTATGAACCAATGAAAAGTGTTATTTTCTGGTCACATGACCCGACGCGCTTACGCGACGCGCCGCGGGGCGCGGCCAGAGGCGCGCCGCGTAAGCGTGTCAGACGCCTACGTTGCACGATCGTATTCGCGCGAGTACTTCCGGGTGTGCTTACGCCGTGCGTATCACGCGTTCGCGGCTACGCGAACGTCACAATCATGTTTTCGTTTGCTATGTTGGCGCTCACGGGACGCTCCCCGGAGCGCGCCAGGGGGCGCTTTTCAGAAATACGCTTTTCGGGGCGCACTCCGGGGCGCGCTCTGGGAGCGCTCCCCCCAAAAATTAAAAAAAAAAAATGGGAACATTGTAGGGACAGGTAGCCCTATTCTGAAGTGGTTTGTAAAAAAATTAACTTTATAAAAATATGTATTGTGCTACATTGGGCTTAATATATGTTAGAGCCAAAATGTAGCCCAAATGTAGCCCAAAGTAGCCCAATGTAGCCCAAAGATGGCCACCAGAGACCAAAAATTGTAAATGTAGCCCAAATTTCAACTAGATGTAGCCCAACTGTAGCCCAATGACAGAATGTACCAGAGTGTTAAAAAGAACAACTAGAGTGCTAACAGTCTTATTTATAAAGTGAAACTTATAGTTAGGAATTAGCATTAACAAAACCTATGAAATTCACTGAAAAAACCATAGGTTTCACACCAGTTATAGTTAGGAATTAGCATTTAAAAAACCTATGAAATTCACTGAAAAAACCATAGGTTTCACACCGGTTATAGTTAGGAATTAGCATTTAAAAAACCTATTAAATTCACTGAAAAAACCATAGGTTTCACACCAGTTATAGTTAGCTGGAAATTTTACTGATATAAAACCATTGAAATTCCCACGTTATAGTTAGTCGGACTCACTATAACTTGCGCGTGCAATGCACTGCTGATGACATCACATATTACATCACTCATGACATGGTCAGTGACATCACTCATGACATCACTGATGACACCATCCAGTGAATATGTGTCTTTCTGAAAAATAAATATTAGTGAGTTATGTTTAAAAATTTAAATACATATATTAGTGTTTCACTTTGTGTATAAGTGGCTACATGTGTTGATAAGTAGCAACATGCGTATGTATATGGGTTATTTGATATTATTATTAGTATCAGTATGAGTGTCTATATGGTTTGGTGGGGGTATTACTTAGCACATAGATGCATGAGTGACTGACTCTTTGTTTGTATGTGTTTTGAAGACAGCATATGTACAGGACTGTATGGGTGGATGAGTGTCTATATGTGTTTGTTAGTGAGTGAATGACTGTCTCACTAGTGTCTTTATCAGTAACTACATATGTTTTAATCTAGTATATATGAATATTGATGTATATAAGTGAGTATATGTGAGAGTAAGAGATTGTAAGATTTCCTTTTTAAATAAGTATGTGTTTCTATAAGTGATTGTTTAAGAGAATAAATATGTGTAATTTTCAATAGAAGTAAGGTGGAAGTGTGTGTATAACTCTATATTCAAATAAATGGTTGTTCAATAGTTTATTTGCACGTGTGAATATGTCTGTGAGTAACTTTTGGATGAATGTCGGTGTGTAACAGGATGTATAGGTGTATCTCTTCATATGATGAGTGAGTATATGTATGAGTGACTATATAGAACTGTTGGTGAATGAGTGGATGTGTATATAGATAGTGGAAGTACAGAATTGCTTGTTGTAACTGATATAGGTATGTCCATTTTTTAAAAATTTCAGTTTCTATTTTTGAATATGTGTCTCAAGGGTTACTTTACACTGAGAGGAGGTCTGTGACTGTGTCACAAGGATGGTGTCATCAGTGATGTCATGAGTGATGTCACTGACCATGTCATGAGTGATGTAATATGTGATGTCATCAGCAGTGCATTGCACGCGCAAGTTATAGTGAGTCCGACTAACTATAACGTGGGAATTTCAATGGTTTTATATCAGTAAAATTTCCAGCTAACTATAACTGGTGTGAAACCTATGGTTTTTTCAGTGAATTTAATAGGTTTTTTAAATGCTAATTCCTAACTATAACCGGTGTGAAACCTATGGTTTTTTCAGTGAATATATATATAGTTAGGATTTTTTCTCTATGGGATTTTTGAAAATTCTATGTCTAATAACTTTGGCGTTTGTAGACGGAATTGGCTGAAATTTTCAGGAAAATGGCACATTTTGTTTCTGAGCAGCCCCTGAAAATTTGGGGGGGGTTCGTCAAGGGGGGGCCGAGAAAGAAGGGGGTCCCAAAACGTGTTTTTCCCATGTTAATTTCCATAGGGCGGTTGGCCTCACTTTTAGCTCGAACGGCTGAATGGATTTGCGTGAAACTTGGCAAAATTGTAGGGACTGTTAGCCCGATGTGCCTTTGCTAGGTCTCAATATATGTGCTCCAGTGGATTTTGATAAATTAACGTTCAAAAAAAGATATATATCTGTGACAGCGCTCCGGGTAGCGCTCCGGTTCGCGTACTTGACGCGTAACGGAACTTCGCGAAGCGAAGCCGATTGGCTCTCCGGTATCTGTCAACATTCTAAACAGTCCGGAGCGGCCGCCATCTTGTCTCTCGGTAGGATCGAGAGACAAGAGGAGGCCAAAACGAAGGGGGAAATGACCATAAGGGGGCATAGTAGATCCTCCCTGACCCCCTAGGTTTGATGTGGAGGCTTTAAAAGGGCCCCGCGGGGCAAAAAAAAAAAAAACGGTTTTTTTTGCGTGGGGAGCGCCCGGTACGCTTTTGTGCAATGGGCGGTGGTAATCTAAATGATGAGGGGGGGGGGCATTGTTCAAAGCACATCAGCGTGCATAAACACGAAAATGTTTTTATCTACCACGTACTTGACTTATCTCTCTGAGATGCATTCCCTTGTGTTTCGCCAATGGTAGTCTGTTCATTACATAGATCGCCCGAGGGCGGTAGTACAGACCGCGCGTAGGAAAGGGTCAAAAGCCAGGGGTATAGGAGTATGTAACAAGCGAGCCATTTAATTGAAAAAACTAAACGTGACAAACGGTTGCAGGATCAGTGAAGGTTGATTTTATAATTGAAAGTATAACAGGATCAGTTACAATAAAATCGTCCATACGCACACCATGGGCGAGTATCATGGGTAACATTATTTCAAAGCTTTATTAATGCAATAATCAATAATGAAAAATCGACATCAATAGGGTTGTCTGTATTCACAGTCAGTAACCTTCCCCGCCCGCCATGTGCACAAAGACCGCATACATCCCCCATAACGTCAAGGTTAAGTAACTAGAACGTCATAAGGAGTTGCAAGTCGCTCACATACTGGCGCCATTTTGGTCGAGGCCAGGCAGGTTCAGAGTATAGTTCAATGTCTCCAATAAGTAGCGGCAGGACCAGAATCCCTTTCGGCAGTTCTGGCTTCGTCATTACGAGCACTAGAAAACAAGACATTCTGGGCAATACCACCCTTGACGCAGCCCTTTATTCCTCAAGATGGTGTCTTTCAAAAGCCAGGGGTATAGGAGTATGTAGCAAGCGAGCCATTTAATTGAAAAAACTAAACGTGACAAACGGTTGTAGGATCAGTGAAGGTTGATTTTTTAATTGAAAGTATAAGAGGATCAGTTACAATAAAATCGTCCATACGCACACCATGGGCGAGTATCATGGGTTACATTACTTCGAAGCTTTATTAATACAATAATCAAAAATGAAAAATCAACATCAATAGGGTTGTCCGTATTCCAAGTCAGTACCCTTCCCCGCCCGCCATGTGCACAAAGACTGCTTACATCCCCCATAACGTCAAGGCTAAGTAACTAGAACGTCATAAGGAGATGCAAGTCGCTCCCATACTGGCGCCATTTTGGTCGAGGCCAGGCAGGTCCAGAGTATAGTTTAATGTCTCCATTAAGTAGCGGTAGGACCAGAATCCATTTCGGCAGTTCTGGCTTCATTATTACGAGCACTAGAAAACAAGACATTCTGGGCAATACCACCCTTGACGCAGCCCTTTATGCTACAAGATGGTGTCTTTGAAAAGCCAGGGGTATAGGAGTATGTAACAAGCGAGCCATTTAATTGAAAAAACTAAACGTGACAAACGGTTGCAGGATCAGTGAAGGTTGATTTTTTAATTGAAAGTATAACAGGATCAGTTACAATAAAATCGTCCATACGCACACCATGGGCGAGTGTCATGGGTAACATTACTTCGAAGCTTTATTAATACAATAATCAATAATGAAAAAACTAAACGTGATAAATGGTTGTAGGATCAGTCAAGGTTGATTTTTTAATTGAAAGTATAACAGGATCAGTTACAATAAAATCGTCCATACGCACACCATGGGCGAGTATCATGGGTTACATTACTTCGAAGCTTTATTAATACAATAATCAATAATGAAAAATCGACATCAATAGGGTTGTCCATATTCCCAGTCAGTACCCTTCCCCGCCCGTCATGTGCACAAAGACCGCAAACATCCCCCATAACGTCAAGGCTAAGTAACTAGAACGTCATAAGGAGTTGCAAGTCGCTCCCATACTGGCGCCATTTTGGTCGAGGCCAGGCAGGTCCAGAGTATAGTTTAATGTCTCCAATAAGTAGCGGCAGGACCAGAATTACATTTATGAAGAATGTTGAAGAGTAGTATGTTGAAAATCTGAAGCCATCGTTCTACAAACTCTCAACCAGCCTTGGATGGAAAAATCCTGAAGAATGTACAAACTGAAAACCAGTTTTTGTCTGCATAGCATCAGCAGCAACACTTGAGTCAGCTTTGTGTGAAGCCGCCATCTTCATCCAATCAATACCGTCCCCTTGCACACATTCAGGGACCAGGCCGCAGGACGTGTCTTCAGATCAAACGGATTGTGGGACAAGGTCCAGAATGGAAGAGTCACCAAAAGGCAAAAAGTTCCGCCGGACCCCGGGAGCCGGCCGCCTATGTCGGGGGCGATCTCAGGCCACACCAGGGCAACAAGACTTGGGGAGGGGGCAGGAGCCAAGCGCCCCATCTCAGTCCGCGCTACCACACCGCCCCTCGGGGGCCTCCGTCAAGCGGGTCAGGGAGGCACCGAAGGCAGCGGTTCTTCAGATCAGTGGCTCTCACCGGCAAGGCTCCCCTCCGTTAGCAGCGATCGTTGGCGCTGTGGTTGCGGCCGGAGGCCCCGCCTAGTCAATGCCCCGGCCTCTCCATGTCGTAGGCCGCAAGAGTGGGCGAAACTCAGCTGGCCGAGCGAGGAATACCGTCCCCCTGCACACATTCAGGGACCAGGCCGCATTGCGAGGGCACCGCAGGACGTGTCTTCAGGTCAAACGGATTGTGGGACAAGGTGCAGAATGGAAGAGTCACCAAAAGGCAAAAAGTTCCGCTGGACCCCGACAACGCCCCGGCCTCTCCATGTCGTAGGCCGCAAGAGTGGGCGCAACTCGGCTGGCCGAGCGAGACTTGGGGAGGGGGCAGGAGCTAAGCGCCCCCTCCCAGTCCGCGCCACCACACCGCCCCTGGGGGGCCTCCGTCAAGCGGTTCAGGGAGGCACCGCAGGCAGCCGTTCTTCAGATCAGTGGCTCTCACCGGCAAGGTTCCCCTTCGTCAGCAGCAATTGTTGGCGCTGTGGTTGCGGCCGGAGGCCCCGCCTAGTCAACTCCCCGGCCTCTCCATGTCGTAGGCCGCAAGAGTGGGCGAAACTCAGCTGGCCGAGCGAGGAATACCGTCCCCTTGCACACATTCAGGGACCAGGCCGCAGGACGTGTCTTCAGGTCAAACGGATTGTGGGACAAGGTCCAGAATGGAAGAGTCACTGTACCGCAAGAGTGGGTGAAATTCAGCCGGATGGCGGGTGAGACGCTGTAATAGCAAGAGCAAGCGCAACTCAGCTGGCTGAGAGAGACTTGGGGAGGGGGCAGGAGCTAAGCGCCCCCTCCCAGTCCGCGCCACCACACCGCCCCTGGGGGGCCTCCGTCAAGCGGTTCAGGGAGGCACCGCAGGCAGCGGTTCTTCAGATCAGTGGCTCTCACCGGCAAGGCTCCCCTTCGTCAGCAGCAATCATTGGCGCTGTGGTTGCGGCCGGAGGCCCCGCCTAGTCAACGCCCCGGCCTCTCCATGTCGTAGGCCGCAAGAGTGGGCGAAACTCAGCTGGCCGAGCGAGGAATACCGTCCCCCTGCACACATTATTCAGGGACCAGGCCGCATTGCGAGGGCACCGCAGGACGTGTTTTCAGGTCAAACGGATTGTGGGACAAGGTGCAGAATGGAAGAGTCACCAAAAGGCAAAAAGTTCCGCTGGACCCCGACAACGCCCCTGCCTCTCCATGTCGTAGGCCGCAAGAGTGGGCGCAACTCGGCTGGCCGAGCGAGACTTGGGGAGGGGGCAGGAGCTAAGCGCCCCCTCCCAGTCTGCGCCACCACACCGCCCCTGGGGGGCCTCCGTCAAGCGGTTCAGGGAGGCACCGCAGGCAGCCGTTCTTCAGATCAGTGGCTCTCACCGGCAAGGCTCCCCTTCGTCAGCAGCAATCGTTGGCGCTGTGGTTGCGGCCGGAGGCCCCGCCTAGTCAACGCCCCGGCCTCTCCATGTCGTAGGCCGCAAGAGTGGGCGCAATCTGCCGGCCGAGTGAGAAATACCGTCCCCCTGCACACATTCAGGGACCAGGCCGCATTGCGAGGGCACCGCCGGCAGCGGTTCTTCAGGTCACAACAGAGTCTCATGCTCGATCGATTGAGCTGGCCGAATCAGGCAACAAGAAGGTGTGGGGGGGGGGCACCTCTTGCTCAACCACCACCTGAGGAGGTGGTACTCTCTTCCTAGGAGGTGGTGGTGGTGGTGGGGATGCACCAGCTGAAGCTACAACACTTGCTATTGCTAAGTGATGCAAAAAGGTCTTCCTCTCACAAAGATGAAAGTCAGAGTGAGGAAACAAGGAGGGGTTTTCATCATTTGGGACAAAAAATAGTTCTCAACCAATGAAAAGTGTTATTTTTAGGTCACATGACCTAGCCTTACATCATTAGGAACCCAAAAGTGAAATGAACCAATGAAAAGTTTTATTAACAAGTCACATGACCTGTTATGCTTACATTACGGGCTCCGTGCCGCGCCCCGGATCGCTTCCGGGTGCGCTAATGTGGCGCGTCATATGACGCATTACGCGACAACGCGATACGTCGCGATTACGCGACGCGTCACGATGTTGTTTTCTAATGCGGCAGTTGCGCAAACAGAACGTTGGGACAGGCAACAAGAACCATCAGTCAAAGCGGGGAGGGCAAGTTCTTCTCTACCGGGTCACGTTGGGGCTCCACCGGAACTGATCGAATTGGTAGTCTACAGTGTTTCTGGATGTTTCAGACTGAAGCTGGCGTCAGCATGAGAGCATTCCGTGGCTACGTCGGGCCATTCCGCGAGCAATCATGGCAGTCGCTCCCCACCGGAAGTCTGTGGGAGTCGGGAGCCCCGGTGACTCTTGTAGAATCTTCAAGGCTGTGGGGACGCTTTTGGGAATGGGGCCCATTTTAACAGTCAAGCGTCCGAGTTCCAGGGTTGCCCAGAGCCATCCTTGCAGGCCAGGCCCAAGTCTGTGGAGCCGACCGCCATTTCCTGAGCTCCGTGGCAGCCGCCTGTCACTGTACCGCAAGAGTGGGTGCAATTTAGCCGGATGGCGGGTGAGACGCTGTAATAGCAAGAGCAGGCGCAATTCAGCTGGCCGAGCGAGGCTCTGTGCCGCAGGAGCGGGCGCAACTCAGGTGGCCGAGTGAAGCGCTGGGGTGTAGCTGAGAAACCTCCACCTGGGGAGGTGGGGAAGGCTCGTTCGCGCCGCCTCTCCCTTCCAGTGCACCCCACGCCGTCTCCTGGCGCAGGTATATGTGATGGTTGGACCAGGGCAACGCAGGACGTGTCTTCAGGTCAAACGGATTGTGGGACAAGGTCCAGAATGGAAGAGTCACCAAAAGGCAACAAGTTCCGCCTGACCCCGGGAGCCGACCGCCTATGTCGGGGGTGATCTCAGGCCACACCAGGGCAACAAGACTTGGGGAGGGGGCAGGAGCCAAGCACCCCCTCCGAGTCCGCGCCAGCACACCTCAAGCGGCTCAGGGAGGCACCGCAGGCAGCGGTTCTTCAGATCAGTGGCTCTCACCGGCAAGGCTCCCCTCCGTCAGCGGCGATCGTTGGCGCTGTGGTTGCGGCCGGAGGCCCCGCCTAGTCAACGCCCCGGCCTCTCCATCTCGTAGGCCGCAGAGTAGTTGGGGAGAAATCCCAGGAACGGCGGGATGCATTTGGATCGATGTTGCAGCAGGCTGCCATGTAAATAGTTATTTAATAAAACGTTTTACCCTGTTACTTTGCTGGTGTGTTGTATATATTTATAATATTTGCATAGGGTTTGTCGTTGTTTTGGGCGGGGTAGGCGGCGGAGCCGAGCTGCTTGCAGCCATCATGGCGTCGAGCTCAGTTCCTCTCACTAGTTTCATATTTCTCATGAGGGGTTGTTCATAATGTTTCTATTTTAGCGAGGTCAAAAAGAGATCCCATTAGTTGCCTACTGATTTTGCTTGATTCCTTTTGTTTTTTCTAACGATTTTTCACTATTTGCAAAGACTAAACAGAGTATTGCGACTCTGTGCTTGTTTGTAAATAGAGAATGAACCAAAGAGAACCAATTCCAAAACAGTAAATGCTTGGATAACAATCAATCAAATGGCATTGGAGAGGGAAGCAGGCACGACGGATGACAACGGGGGCAAAGGCCTGCGTTACCTACCCTTCACTATCTGCAAAGAGAGAATACTCCTAAAAGAAAAGAGGGGGGGGCAGCGTTCAAAGCACATCAGTGTGCATGGACATGAAAATGTTTTTAACTACCACGTACTTGACATTTTAAAGCTTTTGATATTTACTATTAAAAAACCATTGAAATTCACTGAAAAAACCATAGGTTATAGACCATATATAGTTAGGAATTAGCATTTACAAAACCTTGAAAATTCACTGAAAAAACCATGGGTTATAGACCATATATAGTTAGGAATTAGCATTTACAAAACCTTATTTTACTCACACAAAACCATTGAAATTCCATATATAGTTAGTTGTACTAACTATATATTTCACGCATCCGCAATCCAATGCTGATGATGTCACATATTACATCATTCATGACATGGTCAGTGACATCACTGATGACATCACTGATGACATCATCCAGTGTCTGTGTGTTTTTGTAAAGTTTAAATATGTTTTACATATTGAAGAATGAGAGGATGTATAAGAGTATGGATGAAGGATTTGATTGTATAAGTGAGTAAGTATGTGTTAGTATATCTGTGAAAATGTAAGCTGTTCTGTGTTTAACTGTATAGATGAAGAAATCAAAGTGTGATTGATTCTTTACAGGACTGAGTAGGTGTGTGAGTAACTCCATGGATGAGTGGCAGTGTGTGAGTGTCTGCATAGGTGTATGAGTGCATATGATAGTGTTGCAATGATGAGTGACAGCATGTACGAATGACCTTATGGGTGAATGAATGAATGTGCATGTAGACGTAGGAATCAGTGAGTGGGTATGTAGTAAATGGTATTGGTGTGTCAATAGTTTCAAAAATGATACTCTGTATTTTACACTAGGTGTATTAGAGTGTAAGGAGGTGCATTGTATTATCACATGAAGTATATCATCAGTGGTGTGATTATTGATGTTAAATGAGCTGTCATCAGTGATATCAAAAATCAAGAAAGACTAGCTAGGTTTTTTATAGGGAAGACTCAATGGAGTACGTGTGTCAAGGAAAACCAGTAGGTTTTTTGAAAGCCCTCACCCACCAACCTAGTTGGTGGCATGCTTCATCATCGGGCCCACCACAGTGGCACCTAACGTGCCCCGGGTGTGCTTCGACGCCAGATTACTGCGGAGCTGGTATATTTACTGAGTGTGCAGTGTGGTGAGTGTGAAGGTGAAGATTAAAAAGCCATACAAAAATCCCAGTACCCGAGGGTAAAAAACTATTTTAATAAACTGGGTCTCTGTTGGCATATTAAAAGGCAGACGGACACGGTGGAGTATGGATTATGACCTCCAGTGTCCTGTGTGGTCTACATGTTTCAGCCTGGCCTTTCTTAATTTAAACAGGCTTTCCTCAGGACCAAGTGAGTATGTGTGAAGTTAAAAAGGTTAATTTACAGTGAGTGTTTTTTTGTTTTTATGTGTAGCACGCACTAAGGTGCTATATGGGTGAGAAGGGGATTCCCTCTCGCTTTGACAGTATTTTGCTGTTCAAAGCCTCCTTGGGTCGCCTGGCAGAGAAAAAGACCGAAACTGTCGATCTGGTTCCTCCTTGGACCTGTCGTCCTTCTGCGGCGCCCGCCATGGTCAGTGATGTCACTGACCATGTCATGAATGATGTAATATGTGACATCATCAGCATTGGATTGCGGATGCGCGAAATATATAGTTAGTGCAACTAACTATATGTCGAATTTCATTGGTTTTATATCAATAAAATGTCCAGCTAACTATATAGGAGGAATTTCAATGGTTTTTTATATGTTAATTCCTAACTATATAAGGCCTAAAACCTATGGTTTTTTTAGTGAATTTCATTGTTTTTTTAAAGGCAATTCCTAACTATATATAGTGTATAACCTATGGTTTTTTCAGTGAATTTCATTGGTTTTTTAAAAGCTAATATATATATATATATAAGGCCAGAAACCTATGGTCTTTTCAGTGAATTTGCAAGGTTTTGAAAATGCTAATTCTATTAGCGGATAACGTTTAAATATGTTAATATCCTTGTGGGACCACCTGAGCAGCCCTAGGGATCCGATTTTTGATGCATGAACGATGTTTGGATGCATGATGGATGAATGATTGTTGGGTGGATGCATGGATGGATGCATGCATGATAGATGAGTGAATCGATGCATGAATGATGGATGGATGCAGGATGGATGGATGGGTGGGTGGATGAATGGGGTGCATGAATGGTGGGTGGGAGGGTGGTTGGGTGTTGGATGGATGCATGATTGTTGGCTGGAAGATGGATGGATGGCTGGTGGATGCATGATGGATGAATGATTGTTGGGTGGATGCATGATGGGTGAATGCATGATGGGTGGGTGGATGAATGAATGCTGGGTGGATGCATGATGGTTGGATGCAGGGTGGATGGATGGATGCATGGGTGGATGCATGTTGGGTGGATAGCTGGATGGATGGGTGGATGCATGCATGCATGAATGAATGAATAATGGATGGATGTATGATGGCTGGATGGGTGGCTGGATGGATGGTGGATGGATGGGTGGCTGGATGGTGGACTGTGTGAGTGGTGGGTGAGCAGTATCAGACTGCCTGCACAATGTCAGGGTGACTGTGCATAGTAAATGGTGGGTGAGTATGCAGGGTGAGCAGTGTTTGAGGATAGGTGAAGATGTAGCATTCCTACGACTAGCACTGTGACACCTCCAATGAGGTAGCTGTTGCGCTTTATAAATGCATATTAATTGATTGATTGGTTGAATCTGATCTGGCTAGATTTCTTGTTCCAAAATCAGACCGCCATATATGAAGAGGTACTAAGGAGACACTCTCAATAAGTGAAACAGCAAGAAATAAAAAATATCTGTGTCATACTTTCAAAGAGTTGATGTTATATCTTCCCTATTGAGTGTAAAACATAGCCTTCTACTGGGCTTCTTTTTCAATGTAAATTATTGTAACCTTATTGATTATAAAAAAATATATACAAAAAGCAATACATGAAATGCATTTCAGTAATAAAATACAGACTGCTACAGTTGTATCATGCAATAATAAGGCAGAAAATTTAAATCGATGGAAAAAAGTTTGAGAGGTAACATTTGTTTTCGATATTGTAATCCTTCTAATTGAGGAAACTGGTAGAAGTTAAACATATTTTGGTACTGCCAGAGCGCCCTGAAATACAGATGGACCAGTGTCCGCAGGACTTGTACAGAGGATAACATTAGGGTAAAGTTGGCACCTGGTCCTTTTTTTTACCGGACTGCCATATATTTCTAAGTCCAGACTGGTAAAAATGTTGGGAAAAGCAGTATTTATTCCTTCTAAAACATAAATTAAAACAAACACATAAAGCAAACTGTTAAAAGTATTTGAGAGCTATGTAAATCGTTTCAGAATGATTATTAGAGGGGCTACTTGTCACGTTACCAAAGAATCCTCATAAATTAACAACATTCTTTTTCACCTCGGAGCTCTTGGCTGCTCCAGAACAGCAAAAGATAAACGAACGGCGGCATCTGTTGCTAAGGAAGTTGGCAATCCTTGGACAGAGGTGACTGATTAAGAGCGTGGCTTCCGGGCGACAGGACATGCATGTGACTTGTGTGTAGTGTGTGCTGTGAAAACTATTGTCATTCACCAAAACATTGTTCAATAAAAACCTCTGCTGTGGAGCCTGCTGGTTCTCGCAGGCATGCCACCTAACGTATGATGATGACAAAACGTACTTCCCTCTTGCGTTTTTTCCCCCGGCGGTTTTCAGCTCTGCCTCCTCGGTCTCCCCCGCCGCCCCCCTCCTCGGCTCTTCCTCTGCAGTCTCCGCCGGCCCCGCCTTCCCTCGGCATTGGTATGCACAGCGCCCTCTCTCCCCCAGCCCTCCTCCTCTGCCTCCCTCCCATGACGTCCCATCACATCTCGGTGCCTTGAGAAGGATGCCCGCGGAAACCACGTCCTCCCGGCCCCGCCCACAACCAGGCGGCGGCCATCTTAAGGCAGCTCGGGCGGCGGCGGTGATCTCGGGGGGCAAAACGAGGCGTGGGCACCCTCGAAATTAAATCAAAAACATTTAAATAAAAGAGAGAAGCCCCCCAAGCCCCACCCAAGCAAAAAAAAAATCGCGAAAAATCGCGGGGTGCGCGCACCCGTGCGCGCTTATAGATATATAACTGATTTCTCTTCTAATTTTCTCAGGAACCACTGGAGGGATTTACTTTATTTTACCAAAAGCGTGATCTGCATACCAGACACTACCATCTTGACAAGTTTGGTGTCATTCCCTTCAGCGGTTCAAGCTGTAGCTGAGTCTAAAGGTCCTATGGAAATTAACATGGGGAAAACACGTTTTGGGACCCCCCTTTTTTCTCAGCCCCCACTTGACGAATCCCCCCCAAACTTTCAGGGAAGGAGCGGAACGGAGCGAGCCATCTTCTTTGAGAAATTTGCGAAGATTCATCAACCAGCGCCAAAGTTATTCCCAATAGAATGTTGGGGATTTCCTATGGAACTAGGTCCTAACTATATATACCTACTGGCTACCGCCAGTAGGTAATATATATATATATATATATATATATATATATATATTCACTGAAAAAACACATAGGTTTCTGGCCTTATATAGTTAGGAATTAGCATTTAAAAAACCTTTTAAATTCACTCAAACAACTATAAGTTTTAGGGGTGTTAATAGTTAGCTGGACATTTCACTCATACAAAACCATTGAAATTGCTCCTATATAGTAAGTTGTACTAACTATATTTCGTGCATCCGCAATCCACTGCTGATGATATCACATATTACATCATTCATGACATGGTCAGTGACATCACTGATGACATCTAAAATGACATCACTGATGACATCACTGATGACATCATCCAGTGATTGTGGTTTGCTTCGTTATTTAATTATGCATTATATATATAGCAATTTGCATTGAAGAATGAGTGGATATAAACAAATAAATATTTGGATGGAGGATTTAGTAGCAGTGTAATTGACTGTTTACTTGACAAATTTATAGTGTCTCACTAAATATAGTGGATAGTGACTAAACTGTGTGAATATCAGTTCAGTTCAGTTAAGCTTTATTTCGATATAAAAACATATCATAAAAGCAACACATCACATCAATAAAAACATTTTTAGCACAATCAATACAATGACCAACAGAGTCAACATTGGATATTTAAAAGCAATCAGTTAGAAGATTTTTAAGAGAATGCAAAAAAAAGGGAAGGGGGATGTTACTGGATCAACAGTTTTTTTGCAGATCTTAAGCGCCAAGCCCAGCCTAGGAATTTTGCCATACAGCAGGCGAAGAAAGGTCTTGCATCTGTGCGTAGTATGCGCAGGGCTTCCAAGTGAGATCTCGTTCCCAGGCTCCTACATAAGGGCTTCAGCCACAACCTTCTCAGTAAAGCATAGGTGTTGCACTCGAACAGCAGGTGTGCAACGGACTCAACCCTCGTATCACAAAAGGGACAAAATGGTACAGTTTGTAAGGGTGGTTTCCAGGTCGAGGTAAACTGACCCAGAGGGAGAACCCCTACCCTGAATTTGATGTACAAGGATCTGTCGCCTGAATTATGGATTGAATCCAAATAGGGTTCCCTGAAAGGGAGCTCTTTGACTAGCAAAAACTGGGCAGCAGATTTGCAATGATTTGGATTGCACATTCTTTCGTTGTCCACCCAGGACCAGTACACCTTTTTTAACAGTTGTTTTGAGGGAGCTGATTTGTTGACCCAAGCATCCCCTAGACCCAGTTTATAAAGGAAGCACTTGACTTCCCTAAGCCAGGTAATCTTATAGCAGCCCGGAAGGGATAAGAGATCTTCTAAAGCATCTGCGTAACTACGGAGTTCAGGGACATTCCATATTCTGGACCATAATAAAAGGGGACGTAATTTTGCTTGGTCACATATTGGGCGGGAGCCCGCATCTAGCAAAAGGGGGATTGTGGGAGTACTGTGGGGTAGCCTCATAAGGTCTTTATGAAAATTATTATCAAGGGAGGCCAAGGTGTCAATTTTCTGCGTGCCCCACAATTCTGCACCATATAGTGCTGCACTGACAACCCTTGCCCTATAAATATCTAGAAGTGCCCCAATAGGTTTTAAAAGTGAGGCACGCTGTTCTTTGAGCAGGGCTCCTGCTACCCTCTTATGAGCAAGAAACACCTTCTGATGGTGTGCCTTCCAGCTCATAGAGTCGGAAAGTCGTATGCCCAAGTAATCGAATTCCTTGACTCTCTCCAAAGGGACAGAGTCTAGAACGGGGGGAGCAACAGATTTCTTGGGGGGGTTAAGGACAAGAAACTTGGTCTTACCAATATTTATAGCCAGACCTTTGTCGTCACAAAAGGTCTTGAAGCTAGAGAGCAGTTTTTGAATGCCGCAGGTGACTTTGAAATCAGGAGGGTATCGTCCGCAAATAGGAGCGTCAGAATTTTCTTCCCCGCCAGGGAGGGTGCATCAGATGGATGTTGGAGGAGATGCTCCACCACTCCGTTGACATAAAGAGAAAACAGAGTGGGGGCAAGCACACAACCCTGGCGGACGCCCCTATTTACCGGGATACTAGGTGTTTTTTCCCCCTGGGAACTCCATCTAATTTGGGCAAAATTGCTATCGTGAAATTTTATGAGTAAGGCCAGCAAATAAGGCGGTAAGCCTAACCCATTGAGGACATTCCACAGCAATGCTCGTGGGACCAGGTCGAAGGCTGTACGCAGGTCTATAAAGACCAAGTACAAACTGCCCCCTCCCAGCACCACTACCTTCCAGTAAATCATTAGAAGGCGAAATGTCTGCTCAATGGTGCCAGTCCCCGTTCTAAAGCCTGCTTGAAAATCAGATAGAATCTGGTTTTCTTCTGCCCACTGCAAAATCCTTGTCAATACTACTTTACCCGCAACCTTTTGGGTTGAATCCAGCAAACTGATGGGGCGATAGTTTGCCGGATCGTCCCTGGAACCTTTCTTAAAAATAGGGACCACTTCCGCACCCCTCCAGGAATCAGGGAAAGAGCCTCCCAACAAGACCTCATTAAGGAGAGAAGCAATCAATCTGCTCCACCATGCTGGATAGGATTTTAGTAAATCGCCCGGGATCCCATCAGGGCCTGCAGCTTTGTTGGGTACAATACCCTTAATTGCCCTTTCTACCTCCTGGCTGGAGAATAAACCATCATTATTTGTAAGATCATCTGTGGGGCAAGGTAAAGAAGCCAGAGTATGGTGAGATGCCCCCAGTGTAGCAGAATACAGCTTTGCAAAGTGATCCAACCATACATCCCCGGGGATATTACAGGTTAGCTGCTGGTCGATAGGCTTGTCCCTGGCTCTTAGTAGATCCCAAAACTCCTTGGCATTTTTTCTTGTGCTAGCTTCTGCTAAGTCCCGCCAGAAGTTTAGATCATGAGCCTCTTTTGCTTCTGCCACAGCCTTTTTGTAGAATTTCCTCGCGGCTTTTATTCTGATTGGTTCTTGGTTCTTTACTGCAGAGATTAGTGCCCCCTTCGCTGCTCGACATTTGGAGGAGTACCACTTATCTCTGGCCCTGGAAACACCTTTCGGACACACCCTGGTACTGGATTGGGAAATAATAAACAAGTCACTCAGAGCCGCTATAGTCTCTGTGAATAGTGGTAAGATTTTTTTTCTCGTGGGGCTTAAGGCATCAAGCCTCAGATCCGTCTCTAGCAGGATGGACCCGGCTTGTGCCATCTTTGCTTCATCCGCCGAGACTCTTGCCCACTTCAGGCGCCTGCCGCAATTTGAGGGAATGATTTCGTGCGATGATTCCCACTTATGGTCTGAAGTGTCTTGTATCCCACCCTGCCAAGGAAATGTAATGGATAAGGAGAGTGGGTTATGATCACTGTCACAAGACACGATGACCTCCATATCTTGGTGGAAAGACCAAAGATTGTAATTAAGCATAATGAAATCGATTCTAGAAGATCGCCCCGTCCTATTGTACGTGTGGGCTCCCATAAGGTCCGATTTAGAGTGGCCATTGGCTGGTCTCAGGTTGTGTTCAAGGCAAAGGGCATTAATGTCTATCGCGCTTTGTGACCATTTGGGGATCGGGTCAAGGGTTAGGATAGGGATTCCTCTCCTTGAGTCCTCTTCAAAGGTATCCAAAATGTCTTCCCTGGCCAATGGCTCAAAGCAGCAATTAAAATCGCCAGCGAGAAGAACATAGGAGTCAATGTTAACAGAGGCTAAAACGCTGCTTAGGCCTGTTGAGGTTAAACGTGATGAGCCGCCACTCGAACCCCTCAAATAAATGTTAAAGACTTCCAGATTCCGCCCTCCTTTACGATGTAGAGTTATCCATTGAAGGTCAGGAGATTTAGTGGACCTTTGGGTAACACTTAACCTTAGATTGATGCTGACCCATATCAAAAGACCGCCGGACGGGCGACCTTTAGAGCCAGGTTGTTGAACGGCTGGAACAAAGTAGGTTGAGAAACCTACTCTGTGTCTGGGAGCTTGGCACCAAGTTTCCTGTAGGAGGCAGATGCTGTAGGGTTCTAGGAAGGCAATCCATTCAGGGCTATCAAAATTGCGTGCGAGCCCAGCCACATTCCAGCTTAAGATCTTTATCAATGGCGGACCCGGGGTGGGGTGAGAAAGTGGCAAAGTAGGTAAGGGAGAATTAGACACAGCCCCTCTGGAGATCCTTGCACGGGGTTCAGATCGCCGGTGACTGGGAGCCGTGGTTGTGTCAGTCAGCTTCATCTCTGCTGGGACCATTTGGGTTAAAGGCCGTGGAGACATGCTAGGTGGGTCCAACCGGCCTTCCAAACCTTGGGGGTCTGAAGTGTTTGGAACCATCATCTCTTCATCAATAGCTAGACTATTTGCACACCCTACTCAACCTACTAATGGGTCAGGGGGTAAGTGTTCGGTTAGCCCTGGCGTAAGTGGTGATAAAGGTTTTCCCAGTTGGTATTGGGCATGCTGGCTAACGAGTCAATCTACCTCTTCCAGGCCACCATATCTATTTGAGGTTGGGAGGCCATTCCAGTGTGGAAGAGTATGATTGTGGGTATTAAAGTGGCTCTTCCATGGTTGATGCTGCACCAAAGTCCAATCGTCCGCCAGGGTGTGTCGGGGGCGCGGTGGATAGAAAAAGGACAGAGGCCTGGGTATAATCGGGGATCCTTCGCTGCCAGGCCAGGAGCAGATGAACTGTGCCGTATGTGGATCCTCGAAGGTCACCACTATACAGTCCCCTGGGCTGGTTTTCTTTGATGGGCCCACCCAGGGAGTTCTTCGAACCATCAGGACTCTGCTTCTCCGGCCATTAGGGATGGGTCTATTTACATTGAGCCAATACATTATCTTGTTTTTAAGCGACCAATGGTTCTCGTATTGGCCCGCACCAATCTGGGGGACACCCGTTAAAACTACCACATAGTCTTTGGCTTCTGGGGGAAGATCAATATACCCTCCTCTAAAGTTATCCTTTATAGGGGGGTCCTGTACTTCACTCGGGATGGGTTTAGGGTTCACGCCAGGTTTAAGCTTTCCTGTTTGGGGCTTAAGAGCCCGCTGGGGAGGCTTAGGTTTGGTGGTAGTGGCAATTTGGTCCACGGACACAGTCCTCGGCTTAGGAATCGGCCGTATGGTGCCTGGGACTGAGGGCGGGACCATCTGGGCTTGGGTGGTAGGGGTTAGTAAAATTGGGTCTGCTGCAGGGTAGCCCTGATTTTCTAGACTTCTTAATCCGAGAGTGGCCAGTGCAATAATGCTCTTTTCCATCTCGAGTAGATTGTTTTCTATTCTTGAGAGTCTGAGATCAAGAGGGGAAAGAAGTTTTTTTAAGGTTTCCCAGACCAGATCTATAAATTCCCTTTCATTCTTACCCAACCCTTCAGCCTGGGAGCCCTCATCCTTTGGAGTGGTGGTAGGGGGCGTGGCATCTAACTCTACAGTTCCTCCCTCATTTGGGGGCTGCAACTTTGGAGTTTGCTCTAATTTAGCGATAGGTGGCGGTACTCTTGTGAAGGATAGATGTTGTGGAACCGCAATTTTCACCTTTTTGCGGGAATAGGCAGAACGTGAGCGGCGCTTTCTTTTGGGTAGTTTGCCACTGGTGATGGTCGGGAATACCTGGGGGTTAGGAATTGGCATCTGATTAACTTCGTTTACATTAGAGTAGAGCTCTACCGGTGAGGCGGGGATAGAGCAAGTCGAAGTCCGATGTAACTACACATTGGGAAATGGTAGGGCGCTCCGGGGTAACTGAAGCGGCTATGTGGCCTAGGGAGGATTTTTTTGAAAGCGCTATAACTTGGGATAGTCTTCTAGCGGCTACCAATTCTAAAGAGACCTGAGTTTGAAGTTTGGAAATTTCATGATCGATAGCTATATTAGTACGGGTAATGAAATCATCCATGGGGCCGCTAATTTGCGGGCCAGCCTTGGAGGCCTTACTCCGTGTTACCCTAGTACTCATGTCTTATGGAACAGGGTGTAATCACCTATCAAACAGCCTAGATGGGATGATATTAAGAACTGTTTGGAGGATGCGTACGTAGTGAAGGGAGCGTGTAAAATGGCGAAAGAGAGTGGGACAGTCCAGTCCGCTCAGTCCTCGAACGGCCTCAAACGGCCCGCTCTTAGCCCGGTCTTCGCCCCGAGCTGCGTCCCGCGCTGCGGGAGTCCTATAATGTTATATAGAGGACGTGAAGGCGGGAGGCGGGCCAGCGGGGAGAGCGGACCGGATGCTGAGTCCGTGGTCTCGCAGGGACTCCTGGTCACTGGAGTCCCCGCACGCTCGCAGCCCCGCCGAGCCTCTAACCCTTACCTCTGCCTTCTTCCCTGTTGCTGGCCAAGGATGTGCAGCGCACTCCCGTGCCATGCGGCACCCGCGAAGCGGGTGCGGCGAGGAGTTGGTCCGGGTGTAGCCTCTGAATACAGCCTCTGGAAACGGCAATGTCTCTAGCAGCCTTCTGCCCAGCAAGGTGTCAGCCCCAACAGTTAAGCGCAGGAGAAGGTTTTAATGGCGCTAGGAAGGCGGGGGGCGGGCCAGCGGGGAGAGCGGACCGGATGCTGAGTCCGTGGTCTCGCAGGGACTCCTGGTCACTGGAGTCCCCGCACGCTCGCAGCCCCGCCGAGCCTCTAACCCTTACCTCTGCCTTCTTCCCTGTTGCTGGCCAAGGATGTGCAGCGCACTCCCGTGCGATGCTGCACCCGCGAAGCGGGTGCGGCGAGGAGTTGGTCCGGGTGTAGCCTCTGAATACAGCCTCTGGAAACGGCAATGTCTCTAGCAGCCTTCTGCCCAGCAAGGTGTCAGCCCCAACAGGTAAGCGCAGGAGAAGGTTTTAATGGCGCTAGGAAGGCGGGGGGCGGGCCAGCGGGGAGAGCGGACCGGATGCTGAGTCCGTGGTCTCGCAGGGACTCCTGGTCACTGGAGTCCCCGCACGCTCGCACCCCCGCCGAGCCTCTAACCCTTACCTCTGCCTTCTTCCCTGTTGCTGGCCAAGGATGTGCAGCGCACTCCCGTGCGATGCGGCACCCGCGAAGCGGGTGCGGCGAGGAGTTGGTCCGGGTGTAGCCTCTGAATACAGCCTCTGGAAACGGCAATGTCTCTAGCAGCCTTCTGCCCAGCAAGGTGTCAATATCTATATCACTTTGTCAGTTGCTATGTAAACTGGTTCTCCAGTTGGTTACTAGCTATGTGAACGTCTATATTAGTTATTGATTAGTTAACCGAGTATTTGTATGGGAGAGTGAATGTGTGTGTGGTTCGATGGGGGGTGTGTGACTGCCCAAAGATGTGTGAATAGTTGCTTCACTAGATATATGAAGTTAAAGCTACATGTTCTAACAGTTGTTTGGGTGAGTGAATATCTTTATGGGTGTGGTGATGAGCAAATATATTTCTCAATGGTACATGTCCAACAAACTAGAAAAATAAAAGTCAGTGTATGTGTCAGTTGTTGTATATAAATAAGTAAACATAAGACTCAATGATTGTGTGAGTGACTGTATGGATAACTGTATACTTGTAATAATGATTTTATAATTCACTAAGTATGAATTACTATCTAAATTAATAGATGAAGTTGTGTTTATATAAGTGTGTAGCTAAGTAAATATGTAAGTATGATCCATTGTTTGCATAAGTGAGTAGGATGACTTCATATGTGAATAGGATGTGTGGTGGTGCGTAATGTCGATATAGGTGTATAAGTATTTTTGATAGGGTTCTATTGTTCATTGACACCATGTATGAGTGAATCTACAGGTAAGTGATTAGATGTGTGTATACATCTATGAATCACTGAGTGGGTTTTTAGATACTTGTATTGCTGTGACAATGGATTCAAATAAGATACTCTGTATTTTACTAAGAGTGATGAAAGATTTTGCTAGTGTATGAAAAGGTGTATGTGATTGTCACGTGGATGATGTCATCAGTGATGTCATCAGTGATGTCATTTGAGATGTCATCAGTGATGTCACTGACCATGTCATGAATGATGTAATGTGTGGCATCATCAGCAGTGGATTGCGGGTGCGCGAAATATAGTTAGTACAACTAACTATATAGGAGCAATTTCAATGGTTTTGTATGAGTGAAATGTCCAGCTAACTATTAACACCCCTAAAACTTATAGTTTTTTGAGTGAATTTTAAAGTTTTTTTAAATGTTAATTCCTAACGATATAAGGCCTGAAACCTATGTTTTTTTAGTGAATTTCAAAGATTTTAAAAATGCGCATCCTAACTATATAAGGCCTGAAACCTATGGTGTTTTCAGTGAATTTGCAAAGTTTTTTAAATGCTAATTCCTAACTATATAAGGCCTGAAACCTAAGGTTTTTTCAGTGAATTTCAAATGTTTTTTTAATGTAATTCCTAACTGTATAAGACCTGAAAGCCCACCAGGAATCTCCAGTATGCGCCAGGAGACTGCATTGCAGAGAGGTGTAATGAAGCCACGCCCCTTTTTACACCTCTCTGCAACGCAGACTCCAGGCGTGTTTGCAGAGGGGGAACTAATTCCCCTTGCATACTGGAGGTCCCTGGGGGCCAACTAGCCCACCAGGATCCTCCAGTATGCGCCAGGGGCCTGCATTGCAGAGAGGTGTAATGAGGCCACACCCTTTTTTACACCTCTCTGCAACGCAGCCCCCGTGCATGTTTGAAGAGGGGGAACTAATTCCGCTTCGATACTGGGGGTCCCTGGGGGCCAAATAACCCACCTGTAACCTCCAGTATGAGCCAGGGGGCTGCATTGCCCAGAGGTGTAATGAGATATGCCCCTTTTTATACCTCTCTGCAACGCAGCCCACTGGCACGTTTGCAGAGGGGGAACTCATTCCCCTTGCATACTGGGGGTCCCTGGGGGCCAACTAGCCCACCAGGAGCCTTCAGTATGCGCCAGGGGGCTGTGTTGCTTTGCCTTGGAGGTCGGCGGTCCCCGGGGCAGTGTGGGGGGATTCCGCACCCCCCACACTTCTTTATCACTATGCCCCCGTGATTTGGTCCCCCTGGGGGGGTAATTTTAAAAAAAACATACCGGGTTTTTAAAAAAAAGAAAATTTTGGCCTTGGGGGTCCTTGTGGGACCGCCTTAGCAGGCCTAGGGGGTAAGGGTGTTTCTACCCTGACCCCTTTTTGTGTTCTACACATTTGTTTTTCTGCTTTCTTTTGCCTCAGTCCATGAGCACAAGATGACTGCCAACACTTCCTGGTTTGGAGTGTTGACAGCCAACAAGCATGCAGCTTTCTTGGAAAGGTACACACCCCGTCTGCATACTGTACGCGTACGTACGCGGATCCGTGCACGCACGGTACGCGCACCTCGCGATTTTTTTAAAAAAAAACATTTTTTTTTTGCCTTGTGGGGTCCTAGTGGGACCCCCTGAGCAGGGCTAGGGGGTCAGGGTGCTTCTACCCCGCCTCCTTTTTGAGTTCTACACATTTGTTTTTCTGCTTTCTTGTGCCTCAGTCTACCGAGGCACAAGATGGCTGCCAACAATTTCTGTTTTGGAGTGTTGACAGACATTGGCAGCCAATCAGCATGCAGCTCGCGCACGCGAAGGTCCGCGCATGTATATATAAATATATATATATTATAGTTAGGTGGACCTTTTACTCATACAAAACCATTGAACTTCCCCCGTTATAGTTAGTTGTACTCACTATAAATCGCGTGCCCGCAATCCACTGCTGATGATTTCACATATTACATCATTCATGACATGGTCAGTGACATCACTGATGACATCTCAAATGACATCACTGATGACATCATCCAGTGAATGTGGTTTGCTTTGATATTTAAATATGTATTTTAAATACACTACTTTGCATTGAAGAATGAGTGGATATATAAATATAAATGTGTGGATGGTGGATTTAGTAACAGTGTCATTGATTGTTTCCTTGACTAATTTTTAGAGTCTCACTATATATACTGTGTAGTTACTAAACTGTGTGAAAGTCTTTATTGCTTTGTCTTAATTGCTATGTTAAAAACTATATTTGTTGTTGGTCTCTTAACTGAGTATTTGTATGGGTAAATGAATGTCTATGTGGTTTGGTGGGGGGGTGAGTGATTGCCAAAAAATGTGTGAATAGTTCATTCAGTAGGTATATTAGGTTAAGACCACATGTTATAACAGTTGTTTCAGTGAGTGTATATGTTTATGGGTGTGGTGGTGATGAAATATTTCTCTCAATGGTACATCTCCATTAAACTTGAAAAAAAGGCAGTGTATGTGACAGTTATATCTAATTAAGTGTGTCTAAGACTTAGTGATTGTATGAGTCACTATATGGATAACTGTATACTTGTAATAGTGATTTTATAACACACTAAGTGTGAGTTACTATCTATATAAATATATGAAGTGGTGTTTGTATAGGTGTGTAGGTGAGTAAATGTAAGTATAATCAATTTTTTGCATAAGTCAGAAGGATGTCTTTATAAGTGAATACAATGTGTGCTGGTGTGTAATGTTGAAATAGGCGTATAAGTATATTTGATAGTGTTCTGTTGATTATTCACTGCATATAACACTGAATCTATTGGTAAGAGTTTAGATGTGTGTATAGTTCTATAAATAACTGAGTGGGTGTTTAGAAATTTCTATTGGTGTGTCAATGGTTTCAAATATGGCACTTTCTATTTTACAGTGAGTGATGAAAGATTATACTGGTATGTGATGAGGTGTATTTGATTTTCACATGGATGATGTCATCAGTGATGTCATCAGTGATGTCATTTGAGATGTCATCAGTGATGTCACTGACCATGTCATGAATGATGCACTTTTTGTGACGTTCCGGTGACGCAGAAGACTGAGTGATATTTATCAGGCAGGACTAAGCCACTTTTTGTGGCGTAATCCTGCCTGATTAATATCAGTCCCTTTAACGCAGTGTCCTGCGTTAAAGGGGTGTGCAATGAGTGTTGCTGGGGGCGTTCCCAGCAGCATCCATGGATTGAGTAATTTATAGCATCCTCAAAGTCAGTCTTTCAAAAATGCCAAAGTATAGGACATGATAATCCAAATCCAAATGTTTCTCAAGAAAAGTCATAAACCGTGTCCGTGGGTCATATCTGCCCAAATGCCGATATTCCGAATGATTGAAAATGACTTTTCTTGAGAAACATTTGGATTTGGATTATCATGTCCTATACTTTGGAATTTTTGAAAGACTGACTTTGAGGATGCTATAAATTACTCAAGTCTGCCCGAATTGTGTGGGTAAAATTGATACCTAGTCACTTTGAATAAGAATGTACTTACGTTTCGTCTAACATTTGGAAGAAATATCTAGTTATATGACAACAGGATACCGACATAACTTGAAGGAAATAAGAACGCCCTGAAGAAGTTCTGTTATACAGAACGAAATGCGTCGGCTGGCTGTGGTACATAAACTTAAGGAAAATAAAAGCATTTGAATATACACCAAGATTCAGCGCTTCAATAAGGACTCTAAGTGATATGATTTGATTGGACTTGTTGTGCAATTGGTGCTGTGCTAAACTTTGGAATATTCTCCACTACTCTCTACTACTCACTCTCTACTACTCTCTAATACTCACTCTCTACTACTCATTCTCTACTACTCTACTACTCTCTACTACTCTCTCTCTACTACTCACTCCCTACTACTCACTATCTACTACTCTCTACTACTCACTCTCTACTACTCTCTACTCTCTACTACTCACTCTCTACTACTCTCTCTACTACTCACTCTTTACTACTCACTCTATACTACTCACTCTCTACTTCTCACTCTCTACTACTCTCTACTACTTACTCTCTACTACTCTCTCTCTACTGTTCTCTACTACTCACTCTCTACTCATCACTCTACTACTCACTCTCTACTACTCTACTACTCACTGTCTACTACTTTCTCTCTACAACTCTCTACTACTCACTCTACTACTCACTCTCTACTATTCTCTCTCTGCTACTCACTCTCTACTACTCACTCTCTACTACTCACTCTCTACTACTCTCTACTACTCACTCTTTACTACTCTCTACTACTCACTCTCTACTGCTCTCTACTACTCACTCTACTACTTACTCTCTACTACTCTCTACTACTCACTCTACTACTTACTCTCTGCTACTCTCTCTACTGCTCCCTACTACTCTCTACTACTCACTCTCTACTCTCTATTACTCACTCTCTACTCTCTACCTCTCTCTACTTCTCTCTCTACTAGTCTCTACCTCTCTACCTCTACTTCTCTATCTCTACCTCTCTACCTCGACACCTCTACCTCTCTCTACACGCAAACATATACAAATATATATATATGCATATATATGCATATGCATTTTTATATATGTATGTGTATATATATATACATACATATATAAACATATATAATCTGCATATCTATATAAATACAAATATAAATGCATGCATACATATACATATATGCATACATATGCATGTTATTTACATGAAAGTTTGAAAAACACTAATAAAAGCAAAGCTAAAAAGCCACCTCATTACAAACAGAATGGCTTTAACTTAAACGAGGGCGAGATCTATTGCATTTTCAATGCTTGTTTACTTTGGTTCCATCAAGAAGGCATTCAGATGTGTCACACATTTGCCATAAATTCTGAATGTTAGCACTCTAGTTGCTCATTAGATCACTGTAGTAAAGCTACTGCTCACCAGGAAAGTCTGCTGCTGGTATTCAAAGTGCATGTTTCAGTCTGCATGTCAGAATATTTTTAATGAAATAGAAGAGGATTTGAGAAGTCACTCAAAATGTGCCCTAATTTTTCTTTTTGAAGCACTAATCATAATTTCTATGGCAAAATGAACCCCCTCATTTAGTTCCTTTTTAAATTAAATGTTTTCAGACTTACCACTTCATTCCAATCAAGATGCCTTCTAGTGTGCCATACATTTGTCATAAGTAAGACTGTTAGCGCTCTAGTTGTTCTTTAGAACACTCTGGGACATTCTGTCATTGGGCTATACTTGGGCTACATCTGGGTGATATTTGGGCTACATTTGGGCTCCTTTGTCTCTGGTGGCCATCTTGGGAGACTGCATACCAGAATTTTTTAATGAAATAGAAGAGGATTTGAGAAGTCACTCAAAATGTGCCCTAATGTTTCTTTCTGCAGCACTAATCATAATTTTTATGGCAACATATACCCCCTCGTTTTGTTCCTTTTTAAATTAACTGTTTTAATAGTTACCACTTTATTCCAATCAAGATGTCTTCAAGTGTGCCATACCTTTGTAATAAGTAGGACTGTTATCACTCTAGTTGTTCTTTAGAACACTCTAGGAGGCTGCAGTAGAACAAAAAGGAATCAACTGGCAGTCTCTGTCCTTGTTGGATGTACATGTTTTACTGAGAATGTCAGACTTCATTCTCACATGACTGAGAAAGATAATGTGAATTTACAGAAAATATGCTTTCAGTTTAGCTTATAGATCCCCTTCCAAACCACTGTGGGAAAAGCATATGATAATAGTTTTCTTTCAAACATGATTCATGATATCCCAGCAGAAGGCTTTTTCACATCGTAAAATCACCTTAGAACACACCACAATCCCTAACATGAGTATGGTACCATCAACAAATGGTTTATAATGTAACTAAAGTCCTAAAACCTTCTATTAACTGCAATGCTTTTTAATGAGGTGCTATCATGTATATTGGTCCCAAGATGGCTGTCAACACTTCTTGGATGAAGTGCTGACAGCCAATCAGATCTCACAATGAGATGTGTGGTTAGGCTCCGCCCATATATATATATTTTTTTCCTTTTAATTTTCTCAGGAACTACTGGAGGGATTTACATCTTTTAAGCAAAAGTGTGATCTGCGAATCAGACTCTACCATTTTGCCAAATTTCTAGTACTTCCGTTCAGCCGTTCGGGCTGTAGCCGTGTCTAGTCGTCCTATGGAAAATAACATGGGGAAAACACGTTTTGGGACCCCCTTTTTTCTCAGCCCCCACTTGACGAATCCCGCCTAAACTTTCAGGGAAGGAGTGGAGCGGAGAGGGCCATCTTCTTTGAGAAATTTGCGAAGATTCATCAACCGGCGCCAAAGTTATTCCCAATAGAATGTTGCGGATTTCCTATGGAAACTAGGTCCTAACTATATATACCTACTGGCAACCGCCAGTAGGTAATATATATATATATATATATATATATATATATATATATATATATATATATATATATATAGGTCGATAGGTCGCCAGTAGGTATATATAGTTAGGATTTTTTCTCTATGGGATTTTTGAAAATTCTATGTCTAATAACTTTGGCGTTTGTGGACGGAATTGGCTGAAATTTTCAGGAAAATGGAACATTTTGTTTCTGAGCAGCCCCTGACAATTTGGGGGGGTTTCATCAAGGGGGGGCCGAGAAAAAAGGGGGGTCCCAAAACGCGTTTTTCCCATGTTAATTTCCATAGGGCGGTTGGCCTCACTTTTAGCTCGAACGGCTGAATGGATTTGCACGAAACTTGGCAAAATTGTAGGGACTGTTAGCCCGATGTGCCTTTGCTAGGTCTCAATATATGTGCTCCAGTGGATTTTGAGTAATTTAGGTTCAAAAAAAGATATATATCTGGGCGGAGCCTAACCACACATCTGATCTGATTGGCTGTCAGCACTTCATCCAAGAAGTGTTGGCAGCCATCTTGGGACCAATATACATGATAGCACCTCATTAAAAAGCATTGTAGTTAATAGAGGGTTTTAGGACTTTAGTTACTTTATAAATCATTTGTTGATGGTACCATACTCGTTTTAGGAATTGTGGTGGGTTCTAAGGTGATTTTACCATGTGAAAAAACCTTCTGCTGTGATATCATGAATATTGTTTGAAAGAAAACTAATATCTCATGATTTTCCCACAGTGGTTTGGAAGGGGATCTATAAGCTAAACTGAAAGCATATTTTCTGTAAATTCACATTATCTTTCTCAGTCATGTGAAAATGAAGTCTGACATTCTCAGTAAAACATGTACATCCAACAAGGACAGAGACTGTCAGTTGATTCCTTTGTGTTCTACTGCAGCCTCCTAGAGTGCTCTAAAGAACAACTAGAGCGCTAACAGTCCTACTTATTACAAAGGTATGGCACACCTGAAGGCATCTTGATTGGAATAAAGTGGTAACTCTTAAAACATTTAATTTAAAAAGAAACAACATGAGGGGGTATATTTTGCCATAGAAAGTATGATTAGTGCTGCAGAATGAAAAATTAGGGCACATTTTGAGTGACTTCTCAAATCCTTTTCTATTTCATTAAAACATTCTGACATGCAGTCTCCCAAAATGGCCACCAGAGACAAAAGAGCCCAAATGTAGCCCAAATATCACCCAGATGTAGCCCAAGTATAGCCCAATGACAGAATGTCCCAGAGTGTTCTAAAGAACAACTAGAGCGCTAACAGTCCTACCTATTACAAAGGTATGGCACACCTGAAGCCATCTTGATTGGAATAAAGTGGTAACTCTTAAAACATTTAATTTAAAAAGGAACAACATGAGGGGGTATATTTTGCCATAGAAAGTATGATTAGTGCTGCAGAATGAAAAATTAGGGCACATTTTGAGTGACTTCTCAAAACCTTTTCTATTTCATTAAAACATTCTGACATGCAGTCTCCCAAAATGGCCACCAGAGACAAAAGAGCCCAAATGTAGCCCAAATATCACCCAGATGTAGCCCAAGTATAGCCCAATGACAGAATGTCCCAGAGTGTTCTAAAGAACAACTAGAGCGCTAACAGTTCTACTTATTACAAAGGTATAGCACACCTGGAGCCATCGTGATGGGAATAAAGTGGTAACTCTTAAAACATTTATTTTAAAAAGGAACAAAATGAGGGGGTATATTATGCAATAGAATGTATTATTAGTGCTGCAGAAAGAAAAATTAGGGCACATTTTGAGTGACTTTTCAAATCCTCTTCTATTTCATTAAACAATTCTGACATGCAGTCTCCCAAAATGGCCACCAGAGACAAAAGAGCCCAAATGTAGCCCAAATATCACCCAGATGTAGCCCAAGTATAGCCCAATGACAGAATGTCCCAGAGTGTTCTAAAGAACAACTAGAGCGCTAACAGTCCTACTTATTACAAAGGTATGGCACACCTGAAGCCATCTTGATTGGAATAAAGTGGTAACTCTTAAAACATTTAATTTAAAAAAGGAATAAAATGAGGGGGTGTATTTTGCCATATGAATTATGATTAGTGCTGCAGAAAGAAAAATTAGGGCACATTTTGAGTGACTTCTCAAACCCTCTTCAATTTCATTAAAAAATTTTGACATACAGTCTCCCAAGATGGCCACCAGAGACAAAAGAGCCTAAATGTAGCCCAAATATCACCCAGATGTACCCCAAGTATAGCCCAATGACAGAATGTCCCAGAGTCTTCTAAAGAACAACTAGAGCGCTAACAGTCTTACTTATGACAAAAGTATGGCACACCAGAAGCCATCTTGATTGGAATGAAGTGGTAAGCCTGAAAACACTCAATTTAAAAAGGAACAACATGAGGGGGTTAATTTTGCCATAGAAAGTATGATTAGTGCTTCAGAAAGAAAAATTAGGGATCATTTTGAGTGACTTCTCAAATCCTCTTCTATTTCATTAAAAAAATTCTGACATGCAGACTGAAACATGCACTTTGAATACCAGCAGCAGACGTCCCTGGTGAGCAGTAGCTTTACTACAGTGATCTAATGTGCAACTAGAGTGCTAACATTCAGAATTTATGGCAAATGTGTGACACATCTGAATGCCTTCTTGATGGAACCAAAGTAAACAAGCATTGAAAATGCAATAGATCTCGCCCTCGTTTAAGTTAAAGCCATTCTGTTTGTAATGAGGTGGCTTTTTAGCTTTGCTTTTATTAGTGTTTTTTCAACTTTCATGTAAATAACATGCATCTGTATGCATATAAGTATATGTATGCATGCATTTATGTTTGTATTTATATAGATATACAGATGATATATGTTTATATATGTATGTATATATATATATTCACTGAAAAAACCATAGGTTATAGACCATATATAGTTAGGAATTAGCATTTACAAAACCTTGAAAATTCACTGAAAAAACCATAGGTTATAGACCATATATAGTTAGGAATTAGCATTTACAAAACCTTGAAAATTCACTGAAAAAACCATAGGTTATAGACCATATATAGTTAGGAATTCGCATTTACAAAACCTTATTTTACTCACACAAAACCATTGAAATTCCATATATAGTTAGTTGCACTAACTATATATCGCGCACCCGCAATCCACTGCTGATGATGTCACATATTACATCATTCATGACATGGTCAGTGACATCACTGATGACATCACTGATGACATCTCAAATGACATCACTGATGACATCACTGATGACAACATCCAGTGACTGTATGTTTCTGTAAAGTTAAAATATGTCTTACATATTGAAGAATGAGTGGATGTATAAGTGTCTGGATGAAGTATTTAGTAGGTGCATGACTGACTGTATGAGTGAGTGATTAAATGTGTCTCACTGAGTGCATGGGTTAGTGACTAAACTGTCTTAATTTGTGCATCATTATGTCTGTTGTTCTGTAAACTGTTGCATGTGTTGATAAGTAGCTCTATGAGTAACTATATGGGTTATTGATTGGTTGCCCAAGTATTTGTATGGGAGACTGAGTGTGTGTGTGGGTGGCTGGGAGGTGTATGACTCTGTGCATAGATGTGTGAGCAGTTGATTCACTAGATGTATGGTTTCAAAAGTGCATGTGGAAACAGCTGTATGGGCGGTTGACTGTGTGCATGAGTGTATTGGTGAGTGAATGGATATCTCAGTGCTACATGCCAAAGTAAGTACATATGTAAAACACAGTACATGTGAGAGTTGACATATATAAATAACTGTGCATAAGAGCCAGTGAATGTGTGAGTGGCTGTATGGATCATTGTGAACTTGTATCAGGGATTGTATAAGAGAGTAAATATGTGTTAGTATATGTTTGAATAAGTAAAGTTTGTATAACTGTATAGTTGAGGAAATGGAGGTGTGATTGATTCTTTGCATGACTGACTAGGTGTGTGAGTAACTCCATGGATGAGTGACAGTCTGTGAGTGTCTGTTTACACTGATTGTATCTAAGGTTATATTAGAGTCTGAAGAGGTTCATCGTATTATCACATGAATGATATCATCAGTGATGTGATCAGTAATGTCAAATGAGATGTCATCAGTGATGTCATCAGGGATGTCATTTGAGATGTCATCAGTGATGTCATTTGAGATGTCATCAGTGATGTCATCAGTGACGTCACTGACCATGTCATGAATGATGTAATATGTGACATCATCAGCAGTGGATTGCGGGTGCGCGATATATAGTTAGTGCAACTAACTATATATGGAATTTCAATGGTTTTGTGTGAGTAAAATAAGGTTTTGTAAATGCGAATTCCTAACTATATATGGTCTATAACCTATGGTTTTTTCAGTGAATTTTATATATATATATATATTTGGTTTTTTTTTCACTGAAAAAAACATAGTTTTCTGGCCTTATATAGTTAGGAATTAGCATTTAAAAAACCTTTAAAATTCACTCAAACAACTATAAGTTTTAGGGGTGTTAATAGTTAGCTGGACATTTCACTCATACAAAACCATCGAAATTGCTCCTACATAGTTAGTTGTACTAACTATATTTCGCGCATCCGCAATCCACTGCTGATGATATCACATATTACATCATTCATGACATGGTCAGTGACATCACTGATGACATCTAAAATGACATCACTGATGACATCACTGATGACATCATCCAGTGAATGTGGTTTGCTTCGTTATTTAATTATGCATTATATATATAGCAATTTGCATTGAAGAATGAGTGATATATACAAATAAATATTTGGATGGAGGATTTAGTAGCAGTGTAATTGACTGTTTACTTGAAAAATGTATAGTGTCTCACTAAATATAGTGGATCGTGACTAAACTGTGTGAATATCTGTATCACTTTGTCAGTTGTTGAGTAAACTGGTTCTCCAGTTGGTTACTAGCTATGTGAACGTCTAGTAATTAGATATTGATTAGATGTGACCAAGGCCGCAGGGACGGCCGAAACGCGTCATGACTAGCTGTTGTGGCGCATAAAATTGTATGCTACATGAAGTGGTCCATGCCTTGTTTTTTCGCCTGAGAGGTGGAGCGCTGCGAGGTATTGAAGATATATATATATATATATATATATATATATATATATATATATTACCTACTGGCGGTCGCCAGTAGGTATATATAGTTAGGATTTTTTCCCTATGGGATTTCTGAAAATTCTATGCCTAATAACTTTTGCGTTTGTGGACGGAATTGGCTGAAATTTTCAGGAAAATGGCACATTTTGTTTCTGAGCAGCCCTTGAAAATTTGGGGGGGGTTTGTGGAGGGGGGGCCGAGAAAAAAGGGGGGTCCCAAAACGCCTTTTTCCCATGTTAATTTCCATAGGGCGGTTGGACTCACTTTTAGCCCGAACGGCTGAATGGATTTTCACGAAACTTGGCAAAATTGTAGGGACTGTTAGCCCGATGTGCCTTTGCTAGGTCTCAATATATGTGCTTCAGTGGATTTTGAGAAATTAACGTTTAAATCAAGATATATATCTGTAACAGCGCTCCGGGCAGCGATCCGGTTAGCGAACCTTTCGCGTATCGGAACTTTGCGATGAGAAGCTGATTGGCCCTCCGGTGTCTGTCAACATTCTAAACAGTCCGGAGCGGCCGCCATCTTGTCTCTCGGTAGGATCGAGAGACAAGAGGAGGCCAAAACAAAGGGGGAAATTACCATAAGGGGGCATAGTAGATCCTCGTTGACCCCCTAGGTTTTATGTGGAGGTTTTAAAAGGGCCTAGGAGGGTCCAAAAAAAAAAATTTTTTTTTGCGTGGTAAGCGCCAAGTTCGCGAACCGGATAGCTTTCTGGGCAGCGAACTTTATGGATAAAAGAATGAAAGACTTTTCTAATACTGTATGTTAATTGTTTGTTGTTTTTCTTGTTTTTTTTTGTTTTCTTTATTTATTTATTTTTTTTATTATGATTGTGTTTCATACTTTATTAAATTTTCTAACATTTCATTGTCAGAAATGTCATAATTTATTATAGGGTGTAATTGTTTTTCATTTTGAAGCAAGTTGTCTACTGCTTCAACACATTGTAGAAGTTCGTGGTCTCTACTGTCATCCATAAAGTCATCAAGTTTGTCTTGGCTGCTCTCCTTCAGTTCAATCGAAAATGAAACTTGCTGCTCGCCTTCCATTTTGCCTGAAATTTGGATTAAAAAAATATATATTAGTAGAGATAGGGCACTGTTGGGATTAATTTTAGATAGGCAGTTTTTATCAGTGAATTTATCTTTTGGCAGTGTATAGTATGAGAGTGGAAATAGGACTAAAAAAAGTGTATGTGATTTAACCAAGACACTACTACTACAGAGGGATAGTGTATATGTAGCAGAAAAAGTCTACTATATTAAGTCATAGTGCACAATATATTAAATTATAACTTACCTTCACAAAGAAGTTGAAGTTTTTTGAAGCTTTTGAAATAGGAGGTACAACAAGAAGTAGTAGTCAAAATGGCTGTGTTTCCTTCTCTCCCTTTATATATATACAGGTATATAACCAATCAAATGTCAGGTAATAAAAGTAGAAAATGAAAGTAACATTTTCATTGGTTGTCAATTCCAACAATTCAGATGTGTTTTGTGAAGTAATTTACCTCACGGTACTTGGAGAGGTCTACAGGCTAAATGGCTAAATGGAATTTCAATGAAATTTGTGAGAATGGAAGGGATTGTTATGTAGTATGAGCTAATCTATATTTGGTGAGAGTGTTTCTAGTCGTTATTCTGTAAATTACTTTCCCGCCTTTTTTTAGGACCGCTTTCCGGGAAGCTGTCCGGTTAGCGAACCTTAAGCGTCACGGGAGTCCACCATTTTGTGTTTCGTTCGCATTAAGATACAAGATGGAGGGCAAATAATGTTTAGAATGGGTAGAAGGGGTCATGGTAGACTTATCTTGACCCCCTAGGTTTTCTGAGCGTGGCTGAGGAGGCTTATATGTGCGGAAAAAAATTTTTTTTTAAAAAAATTCCGCGAGGTTAGCTTTCGGTTAGCGAACCGGGTAGCGCTCCGGGGAGCGAATTTTGTGGAAAATTAGTGAAAAAAGTTAGAGAAAAATAATAATTGTGAGTGATCAGATGTAGGGTAGCTCTGAGAAGAGCTTTTGGGTTTATGGTACATTTAGGTACTTATAAGTAGGTACCAATGCAGAGTCTTAAATTCAGAATGAAAATTCTGTTGCCCTCATCTGAGAAGTGAACTCCATCTCCTCTGTAGATATCTTGCATGTAGTAACGCAAGTTATTGTTGTACAGAGAGCCCATTCCATGGTCTCTCATGTAAGCTGAAACAGATTTGTTTACATGCTTCCTCGCTTTCTCAATTTGTGGACAAAATTGGTTGGACCACCTCCATTTCTGTCTTTGGCATATATTGGAATATACCAAGGCAGTTTGAGGAAAAAGTGCCATTAATTGCTCCAAGGTGTCCTTTAAAAGCATTTCCAGACCTACCCCTGTCAAAGTGCCCAAATCATTACCTCCACAGTGCACTATTAACAGGTCAGGTTTTGGCAAATGCATAAAGGTTTTCACCAATGGTATCAATTGGTGACATTTTAATCCTCTTTGGCCCAACCACTTAATTTCCACATCTTGTAAATTGAGGTTGTGTAAATTTCTGCTCTCAGCATACCTTTGAGCCCAGTGGATGTAACTATGTCCAACAATCCAGACGTTAAACATGGTGGAAGAAGGTTGTTCTGCAGTCAGATGAAGTGTGGTAATGAAAGGGCAGTTGAAACAGTAGGAGTTTCTAAAGAAAAAAAACTGTGGATTTACAATGCTAATGATTCATTAGCAGTGATTGGTGTATTTCCATTTCTGAAAACAGAAAGTTAGGGTGCATGGATGTGTTCTTTGAAAGATGTAATTTGAATGGTCAAGGAAGAAACATTTAATGAAAGATTGCACTGGATACGCAGGTGCACTGAGAGTTCAGAGTTCAATTGAAACATTGTTGTGTGAATTTGCAAACATGAGAGGTCTTCCAGGAGGTGGTTGCTATGGAAACAAGGCAGACAGGGCAGAGGGGGGAAGGGTTTTGATTTGAAAAAAGTGAGGGAAGAGGTATGATTGGCTAATATGAGAGATATGTGAAAAGAATATCTGTATTTCTGTGCTTTCAATAGCTGCAGCCTTTGGAGTGCATCCTTTTTCTTCTGCTGAAGACAATTTGGTGTATTTCTGAGACTGTTTTCAAAACTCAAAAAATATTTGCTAAGGTGAGAAAAGATTTATTTAATTTAGATAGAGAATAGTATGATTTAAGGAGAAAATGATGAAGAAAGCTGTGTTTTTAAAATGTGGTTTTGTCTCTAGTGATATACTAATAGAATTAGTTTCAAAGAGAAATTATAATTGCATATTTGGTGTAACATTCTGGCATGCAGTTACACAAGATATTGTAATACATGGAGGCCATTTCATGGTCTGTTATGTAAGCTGAAACAGATATGTTGCTTTTAAAAACGATTTAAGAAATCAATTACATTTCTAGATATGTACTGCTAGAGCTTCATAGGTTGTTTTGGGCCATATTTATAAGGTATTTGAGTGTCTAAGATGTTGTGTTCGCCTTTTAAAATGTAAAGTGTTCCTCATGGGACAAGTGTCTTGTAAATACGCTCCCACTTGTGCTTGGCAAATTTAGATTTTGATTATGGGAGTTACCTAGCCATGTTAATAGTGTCCCAAAAATGGTGCTAGGGCATTCCAGAAAACACTTTCATGTGTCTCAAGGACATTTTTAGTCATTTCTTCATGAATGCAGGTATACAATTGATTTATATGCTGTGTTTAAAAACGAATTTTGAAATGAATTAAATTTCAGGATATGTACTGTTAGAGCTTCATAGGTTGTTTGGGGTCATATTTAGAAGGCATTTTAGTGTCTTTGATGTTATTTTTCCCTTTTTAAATGGAAAGCGTTCCTCATGGGGCCCTGAGCAGTTCTTAGCCATGTTATTTAATAGGAAGTGGATCACATGGCTAAGAGCATTTGCTGGAAAATGCATGAATATCGCTGATTTTTCTGCTATATTCATGCATTGTGGCCGTTTTTTTCACATTGCTTCATAGGTTGTTTGGGTTCATATTTAGAAGGCATTTTAGTGTCTTTGATGTTATTTTTCCCTTTTTAAATGGAAAGCGTTCCTCATGGGGCCCTGAGCAGTTCTTAGCCATGTTATTTAATAGGAAGTGGATCACATGGCTAAGAGCATTTGCTGGAAAATGCATGAATATCGCTGATTTTTCTGCTATATTCATGCATTGTGGCCGTTTTTTTCACATTGCTTCATAGGTTGTTTGGGTTCATATTTAGAAGGTATTTTAGTGTCTTTGATGTTATTTTTCCCTTTTTAAATGGAAAGCGTTCCTCATGGGGCCCTGAGCAGTTCTTAGCCATGTTATTTAATTGGAAGTGGATAACATGGCTAAGAGCATTTGCTGGAAAATGCATGAATATTGCTGATTTTTCTGCTATATTCATGCATTGCGGCAGTTTTTTTTCACATTGCTTCATAGGTTGTTTGGGTTCATATTTAGAAGGCATTTTAGTGTCTTTGATGTTATTTTTCCCTTTTTAAATGGAAAGCGTTCCTCATGGTGCCCTGAGCAGTTCTTAGCCATGTTATTTAATAGGAAGTGGATAACATGGCTAAGAGCATTTGTTGGAAAATGCATGAATATCGCTGATTTTTCTGCTATATTCATGCATTGTGGCCGTTTTTTTCACATTGCTTCATAGGTTGTTTGGGTTCATATTTAGAAGGTATTTTAGTGTCTTTGATGTTATTTTTCCCTTTTTAAATGGAAAGCGTTCCTCATGGTGCCCTGAGCAGTTCTTAGCCATGTTATTTAATAGGAAGTGGATAACATGGCTAAGAGCATTTGCTGGAAAATGCATGAATATCGCTGATTTTTCTGCTATATTCATGCATTGCGGCAGTTTTTTTTCACATTGCTTCATAGGTTGTTTGGGTTCATATTTAGAAGGCATTTTAGTGTCTTTGATGTTATTTTTCCCTTTTTAAATGGAAAGCGTTCCTCATGGTGCCCTGAGCAGTTCTTAGCCATGTTATTTAATAGGAAGTGGATAACATGGCTAAGAGCATTTGTTGGAAAATGCATGAATATCGCTGATTTTTCTGCGTTATTCATGCATTGCAGGCCTTTTTTTATCACATTTGCAAGCATTTCTTAGCCATGTTATCCAATGGGAGGTGGATAACATGGCTAAGAGCATTTGCTTCAAAGGTTGTTTGGGGTTATATACCATTTTTGGGAAATTATTAACATGCCTATCTAACTCCCATAATCAAAATCTAAATTTGCCAACCGCAGGTGGGAGCGTATTTACAATAAATTTGCACCATGAAGAATGTAAAATAGCATACTAGATACTCAAATAACTTATAAATATGATCCAAAACATCTTATGAAGCACTAGTAGTGCATATTTCCAGAAATGTATTGGTTTTCATTTAATGATTTACTTCATTGGTAGGCCTTCACATGTTTTTTTACCTTGGTTTTTTTTCAGTGAAAATCTTATCTGCAACCATGTGTTGGCCTCACCTCAAATAAACAAAACAGGTGATGGACTGAATGTGGATCAATGACACACATTCACCCCAGTCCAAAGATCTGGGCCTAAACAAACCTTTAGATAGGCTACATCTTATCGTCATCCTGAATTAATGATTTAAAATATTAGGGAGTGATTTATGAGTGTTGTATGCCTGTTTTGTACCATTGAGTGTCATTTTTGTGATGCAGTGCTGGTGGAAAATATTTGCTATGTTAAATAATTAGTACAGCATTAAGTTTTAGATGACTGTTATTTATTTACTGTTTGGTAATAGTGGTTAATAACATTTTATATTATATTTTTTCACAGATTCAACTGCAGATTCTTTCATAGTTTGGAAAATGCCTTCCAGAAGTCGAATACGAAAGGCTAGAAAACGTCAAAGACAGCAGGATGATGTTTTATTGCAGCAGTCCTCTTCCCCAAATACTTGTCAAAACACCAAGAAAGGTCCGGGTAAGAGCACGAAATCATTCTTAAGAAATATTTGTAGTAAAAAAAATTTTGCTCAAAAAAATGTGTCTCTTAACAAAAAGAGAAGTAATTTAAATGGAAAGGAGAGACCCATCACAAATGTTACTGGTAGAGGAAGAGATAACTCTGTGCATGATAGTAGAAGGAAACAACAGTTTAGGGACATTCGACAACGAATGTTCCGTAATAGGATATTAGTTAATTTATTGAAAAATATTAAAAAGAAAGGCCAACAGAAAGCGGCATTTTATAGGAAGAAGAAAAATGTAGAGAAAATTATTGATCATGCTTTTGAAATCAAGCGAAAGTTGTTTATTTTGGTAATCAATAGAATTAGGAAACTAAGCAAGGTAATTTCTGATTTCAAAACAAAAAGTAGATGGAAGAGAGTAGTAAATCGTACTAACTTTTGTGAAGTTTTTTCTGGAGAATGGATGCATAGTTCAAGTTCTGAGGCATTTTTTAATGAGGAGACTTATTTTCAGGATAATGATTTGGTGCATGCAGTTGACATCAGTGGTCGAGCTTATGAAGTGAAGGATGGTTGTCCAGTTGAAAAAGAACTACTTGTGACAACAGAGACAGAAGAGGCGCTAAGTGATGAGGTTTTAGGAAGACGTCCTAAGGGTCCTGTGTACATTTGGAAGTGTAGTTCTATTTGCAGTGTGCGACAGGTTTCCATCAATTTGCTATGTGATTTTATACGGACATTTAATAAGAAAAGTTTGAAGCAGAAAATGAAGTTGTTGCAAGATTTAGATCCTTGCAGAGTGAGACAAATGACAGGTTTGCGTGGTCATTCACTGGCTTGTCTTTCCAGGAGAGTATGCCAGAGTGTTTTTCATCATTTCAGGATGCTAGCAGTGCATCATAATAAAGTGAGAAACTTAGTGAGAATGTTGTATTATGCTAAGAGTCCAGCAATTATGCTTAAACAGTTATGTGCTGCTCTTTTGCATGGTTCTGAAATAGATGTGAAGAATCTTTGTGAAGAAATTGAGTTTTGTTACTTTGGTAGTAAAGATGAGAATGTTCAAATTGACCCTGAAGTAGAGGGTAATGTGGAAGATAATGTACAGGTTTCCAGTACAGATAATTTTCAGAAGGAAATTGCCACGTTTCAGATGAAATCAAGTGAGAGGCCTAATTTCACTTGTGTATGTTGTCGACGCACTTATTATAAGAATCAGACTAAGGTAGTGGATTTATATGCAAAAAGTGAAAGGGAAAATAATAGTGAATGGAAGGATTTAGCCACATACTTGATGGTAGAAAATTATTTTGATTTGGGATCGGATCAACGTGTGTGTACTTATTGTTGTAATAAATTAAACCAAAACCAGATGCCTGCTAGGGCAGTTCATAATAATCTGGAATTGGTTGAGATTCCTTCTGAATTGAAGGATTTAAATACTTATGAATCTATTTTGATTCAAAGTATCCATCCCTTTCAGGCTATTGTAAGAATGGAGCCAAAGACAGGGAAATTGCCTCCAGCAGATTTACAGAGAGGATTAAAGGGAAGAGTTGTTTATTTGCCTCTAGATTTGAACAAAAACATTAACACAATTGGAATAGAAAAAGTGGAAGAGGAACCTCTGGTTATCTTGGTTAATGGGGTTCCGACAAAGAATAAGAAAATATGGCAAGATTTAGTGGATGTTAGGAAAGTCAAAAAGGCAACAGTGTATTTGAAGAAAAATAATAAGTACTATAAGAATGTATATGTTGCAGAAGAGGAAGTAAGTGATGAAGAGGATAGCGATTTGTGTGCTGGCCAAATTGAGAAAGTAGAGGCCTCTAAAAGTGAAGAAATATATGAACATTATAGTGTTCATCCTTTGCATTCCAAGGAAGTGATGGGGAATGCTATTGAGTTGTTTCAAATGAAACAAGCCAAAGGGAGTCCCATTAGTGTTTGGGAGGAAAGTTTGGAAGCTCGGTGTTTCCCACAGCTATTTCCCACAGGTCAAGGAGGAAGATATGATGAGCGACCTCGTGAAATTCCTGCGTCTGAATACCGGACTTTACGATTGTATGCAGAAGATCCTAGGTTTCGGCAATGCATTCCCTATTTGTTTCATCTCCTGTTTGAAAGCGATCTGTCTGGACTGTCATATGCAGTGAACCACATCTTAAAAAGTGGTATACAGATGCGAAACATCTCGGCAAGTGACTTTATGCATAAAGTCAATGTCCAAGACAGTATTTTGGATTCTCACTTAATTAATCTCATGGCGTGTCAGCGTGGTACTAATGAGTACTGGTACCGTCGTCATGGTGACTTAAAATGTATGCTGAGGAACTTAGGAACTCCGACATGGTTCCTCACTCTGAGCTGTGCCGAGTATGGCTGGGATGACTTACTTGAATTTCTACGAGAGGCAAATGGAAATATTGAAAACATTGAATTCAAGACACCTGGAGAACTGTGTTCTTTGGATCCTGTGAATGTATGCAGGTACTTCAATCATAGATTTGAAGCTATGATGTCTTTCATCACAAATAAAAAGAATCCACCTCTTGGAGAGGTGTTGGATTTCTTCTGGAGAAAGGAGTACCAAGCAAGAGGTGCCCCTCATATACATATGTTGCTGTGGATCAAGGATGCACCTAAATTTGGAACAGATCCGGATGACTTAGTGATGAATTTCATCGAACAGTATTCTACGTGTGCTGTTCCAAACGCAACGGAGAAGAAAAGTCTAAGAGAACAAGTTCTACGTTTCCAAAGCCATCGTTGTGGAAAGTACTGTCGTCGTAAATTCAGAAACAAGGACAAGTTCTACACCAAATGTCGTTTCAACTTTCCACGACCGGTGATTTCTAAAGGAAGAGTGAACAGTTTGATGTCTTCGCTGCGACATAATGTGACGAGGAAATCACCCAAGAATACATACAATTTGAAAAGGAACGAAGAGTCCAAGTACATCAATGACTACAACCCAGTGATTTTGTCCATGTGGAATGCCAACATGGATATACAGTTTGTGGCTGACAACTGTATGGCTGTGGCTCGGTATGTGACATCTTACATCACCAAAAAAGAAAAGACCGAACTGAAGGATATGTGGGAGGACATTTCCCATGAAAAGAGCCTCAGCAAGAAGTTGTACAGTTTCAGTCTGAAGATGTTGTCGCATCGAGAAATCGGAGCTTACGAATGTTCTGATCGATTGTCTTCAGCAAGTCTCTATGCCAAATCCAGGAGTCTCGTTTGGGCGAGTCTTGGTCTTGCTGCAACGCGAAATCGAGTTCTAAAACCTGTTCGGGAAATTGAGTATTTGGCAGAAAAGGAACCAAACAGTACCGACATTTTGAAGACCAACATGTTGGATACATATTATCCAAATCGAAGCAGTCACCTTGAGAATATTTGTCTATATGAGGTTCTCCAAAATTATATATTCAAGAGGAACATCAAAGAAGATATTGAGAAAGGAGTGTATGCTGTAATTGGAAGTGAGGGATGCCTGGTCAAGCAAAGAAAATGCCAATTAGTAAACCATCGAAAATTAAGTGGCGAATCTCCAGAAAAAAAGGAGTTTTTCTATTTAGCACTTTTGCAACTTTTCAAGCCTTGGCGTGCAGAAGAGGAACTGCTTGGAGATTTCCTCTGTTACGAAGACTCTTTCAATGCAGCCAAGGAGTCCATAGAATGTCCTGCTTTTTCTAAATATCAAGAAATGCTAACTTTGGAAATTGAGCAGGAAGCAACGATTGCAGCCGAGATTGCCAGAGACAGTTCTCAGGACAGTCAGAGTTCTGTTTCATTGAGTCAAGATCCACTTGGAGGACCTATTATCGAAAATGAAGCTGCCACTGCTATGAATGAAGTAGAAAGAGCCATGGCACATGCTCAGGAGGATTCAGTTAACTTACAAGACTTGGAAAAACAACTCAACGTTGAGCAGAGGAAAATATATGATGAAGTTACCAAGGAAATTGAGCACGGATTAAGTCATGAGAAGAAAGAGTGCTCGTGTACGTCGTTGAAGCCTGTCCGACTGTACGTGAGTGGAGAAGCGGGAACTGGAAAAAGTTTCCTCATTAAAGCAATCTCTTGTTATTTGCAGGAAAGGACTGAGTCATCGCTGTCTTGTGTTGTCACCGCTCCTACTGGACTGGCAGCACATAATATTAAAGGTATTACTTTGCATCGTCTATTGATGCTGCCGGTGGAGCATGACAACAAATTACAATACAACAAGTTATCTGGAGATGCTTGCTGTGAAGTTTCAAGAGTTTTGAGGAAAATGAAACTACTTATCATTGACGAAGTAAGCATGGTTTCCAATGTCATGCTTGCCTTTGTGCATTTGAGAATGCAAGAAGTACTTAAAACTGAATATGATGTCTTATTTGGTGGGAAACACATTATTGTTTTCGGAGATCTTCTACAGCTGACACCAGTAAAAGGTCAACCTGTGTTCAAAATACTCACGCATGAAGATACCAGGAAGTGCCTAGGGAGCATTGGCAACGTCAATATATGGTTAAACTTCAATTATGCAGAACTGCATCAAAATATGCGTCAGGCAAAGGATGAAGATTACAAGAATATTCTACAAGATATTAGAATTGGAAAAGTGACCGAGCATGGGAAAGAAGCTTTAAATGCACGGTTACTGTCAAATTTGTATCCCAAACAAGATATTGTGCCTGAGAATATTTTTCATAAAATTACTGAGAAGAAATCCGGGATATGTCTCATGCCAACTCTTGCAGAATGTGCCATCTTCAACAACAAAATGTTGAATTTAGAAAAGCAAGAGATTGTGAAACTTGAAGCTATCGACAAATTAGAGCATATGGGATCAACAATTATTTTGTCAGACAATTTGAAATCAAAATTGGATTCATTAGAGAAGACTATATCTAAAACAGCGGGTTTTGAAAAGACTTTGAATGTGTGTTTAAATTGCCGAATTATTTTGAGAAGGAATTTACATGTAGAAAGAGGTCTGGTAAATGGATCAATGGGTAATGTTGTTGATTTTGAGAAATACAGAAATAGAGATGGAATAGAATTTTTAAAAATTAAATTTGATGGCATTGAGGAAGTACAGCAAATTGGTCGTTGTTCTGCTAGGTTTTTGCTTGTTAAAGATTTATATGTTCGCCGTAAACAGTTTCCTGTTTGCTTGGCATATGCGGTGACAATCCATAAATCGCAAGGTTTAAGTGTAGACTGTGCATTGGTGAATATTGGCAGTTCTGTGTTCAAGGAGGGTATGGCATATGTGGCATTGTCACGAGTTAGAACTTTATCGGGATTGTACTTGATTGACTGTGATGTCACAAACATTTGTGCGGATCTAGATTGTGTTAAGGAATACAATAGGTTAAGAAGAGAGTATGCGCCACATTTGCCTCAATATCCTTTGTTTGAGAAACGTGTGGTAGGCCGCAAACGTAGAAATAGCAGTAATAGTAGGGAGGTTGTTGCAAAAAGACTAAAAGTCAATGAACCGAAAATTGTTAGCAGAAAGAAAGTGGATTCTGTTGAAGATGTTGTCGGTTTTCAATTTGAAAACAGTTCTGGTGTCAACTGCTATGCAAATGTAGTGGTTAATGTTCTCTTTTCACTAGAGAGTTTAAAAGAACAGATTCTGTTGAATTCTGAACAAATTTTATGCTGTTTGTTGAATTCTGTTTTCGAGAAATGTAGCAGTGATCGAACAAAAGTAGAAAGTGTGTCTGAAGTTCGTTATCTGTTAGATGAATGTTCAGGTCAAACAGACTTCTCTGAAAATAATCAGCAAGATTGTCAGGAGTTTTTAATGTATATGCTTGATATATTGCAAGTTGAGGGTGTAGATGTAGATCACCTGTTTGGGCTTTCTTATCAATGGCAGCATGACTGCGAGAACTGTATGGTATCAAGTACTACTAGTGTAGACTCAGAAAGATTTATATATTTAACTTTGCCAGACAGTAAATCAGTCTCCTTTAATAAGCTAGTAAATGCAGCGGATCACAACATGGAGTGTAGCCAATGTAAATGTGATATGATGTCAACATTATTTATACGTAGATATGGCCAGTATGTCATTTTAATGATGCAACGATGTAGGCCTGATGGAACAAAATTGTCAACTTTAATAAAAAATTTTGTGGCTTCTCAGCTGTCAATATCAGGGAGGACTTTTGTTACTGTAGCAATTATCTATCACGATGGTCCATCAACAACATCAGGACATTATACAGCTTACTTAAAGTCTGGAAACGGCTGGTCATTCTGTAATGATTCTGTTGTAACGTTCAAAAAAAAATTGCCGTTTGACCTTAAAAATTCTTACCTGGTGTTTTTAAAACCAAAATTTTAAGTAGAGGGAATGTAAGTCTGCAATGCTGTCTCGATTAAAAATTCAACTATATAAACCTAATGCAAGTAAGTCTGCTTCATAGTAAGCAGTATCAGTGTCATAGGAAAAGGAGAACATGACTGACAAAGAAGAGTAAGATATTAGTAGTCCAGGATTGTGAAAATAATCTCAAATATTTTATTTTTGAAAGTTGCGAAAATAGAAAATGTCGGGATTTGATTGGAAGAATTACAAGATTTGCGAATCGCGGCAACATGATTTGGCCTAGTGGAAACATGTGATATAATGAGAGAAGTTTTTTTTCTATGTAACATATTTCACGTATCGATGGAGGTTTTCTTTCAGAAAGTGGCGGGCTGAAAATATTTAAAGCACAACAGAGTGGATGCTGTTTATAGGAGATCCTTCGACGTCATTGAAAGTAAGTTAATTTTAAGAAGTTTTGAAATCAGATTTCTTAGGTTGTATGGGTTTTTTAAACACAGTCATTTTGATTGTGTTTTTTTTTCCCCGCTGTTACATGATGAATACCTTCAAGTCACTGATTTAAGTGAAATTTGATACATTCTGAGAACAGCAAAAATAAACCATTTAACATGTATAATTAATGTTATGCTTTTTGTCCTTATGATATACATTTAGAAATGTGTGGTACATATGGGTAAGGTGAGTTCTGTAAATATCAATTTTAATGCTTAGAGTGCTGTACTTCTGGGTAGTGTTTTTTTTTTATAAAAAAAAGAGGCCTCACCTCAAAGAAAGCTCTTGAAAGCACACATCTTATTTGCATCCTAAAACAATCATTTACAATGTTAGACACAATTTTATTATGACTTTACATCTTTTTTGCGCTGCTATTGCATCACTATTGTGAGACATTAGCAGTGCAAGAAAAACATCATGTTTCAAAATAGGCCTCAGTTCAGCAATATCAAGATACAGTTTCTTTCGAATATATATCTTTAGGATTGTGTAGGGAACGTAGAGAAGCAGAGACTTCTGTAAATGTCAAAGTTGTTGAAAAACTGTTTGTTTTTGAACCTTTTCCCTTGTCTTTTCTAATTTTTAAATACATGTTTTAATATTTTTTGAAATGTTTGTTCTTTGTTTTACAGATTGAAAGTATGAAAAAATATTTAAAAAAGGTAACAAGAATTATAAGGTAAATGTTTTCCACTCTTTTTACCCGCAATGCACTGCTGATGATGTCATTGACAGTATCTCTCATTTACTCTCTCTAGCTGTCTTTCTTTTTACATTATTCTCTGTTTACTTCCCTTATACTAACTCTTCTTTTTTTTTAAAAAAATATTTTTTTTAGTTCGCTTAAAGTTCGCGAACCGGTCAGCGAACTTGAAGCGAACCAAAAGAAATAGAGCTTGCCAGAGTGATAAACATTCTAGCAATTTTGTTTGAAAGGGGAGGTAGTTCTGAAAAGAACTGTTTTTTTTTGTTTTTGTTGTTTTATGTTTTTTTTGTAATTTTTTGAACATTTTTTGATTTTTTTGTATTTTTAGAACTGTTTTATGTTTTTTTTGTGTTTTTTAAGGAGGGGAGACAACAAAAAACAGGCTTTCAAAACGGCTCAACTGGAGCAAAAAAAAAGAAAATTACTTTTTGGGTGCATTAGGGCACTTATGATTTTCATATGCAATGTTCATGAGGTTGACACTCATGTTGCCATATGACAACATAGCACCACAGTAAATACAAGACACCTTCATGTGCTGGAAGTTACGTTGGATGTTTGGCACAGTCTCTTGTGCCTCTCTTCCCGTCAAAGACAATGTGGATGTAGATCTTGCCACAGGAGTTGCCGTCGGATTGTCTACAAGATCCCTCAACTCAGCCCGGCTGTAGTTCAAGGGATGCCACCTGCTCATGTGACGGTGCATTGTATAGTTCCCCATACTGTACTTCTTTTCTGTGCCTCTCGACAATCTGTGGTCACAGATGAGGCAGGTGGCATATTTTGCATTCACTTTCTTGGTTCCAGGAGGGATGGTGAAAAACTGCCAGATGAAACTGGTTTTTCGTTTAGAAACCCGGGGCAACTCATCAACAAATTGTTGTCCCTCTCTCTCCTCTTCTTCTTCTTCCTCATCTTCCTCCTCTCTGTTAGTCATAATTTGACTGGGTGGTCCTCTCTTCTTATGGGGAGGTGGAGGTGGTGGTGGGGGTGCACCAGCTGCAGCAACAATGGAAGCCATTGTGGATCTTCAGATAAATGGTCTTTCTCTCACCAAGATGAAAGTCAGAGTGAGGAAATAAGGAGGGGTTTACTTGATTTGGGGAAAACAAAAGTTCTGAGCCAATGAAAAGTGTTATTTTTAGGTCACATGACCTAGTCATACATCATTTGGAAACCAAAAGTGAAATGAACCAATGAGAAGTTTGATAAACAAGTCACATGACCTGTTCCGCTTACGTTACGCGGCGCGCGCCGCGTCCCAGATCGCTTCCGGTTCGCGGTCCGGAGCACTTCCGGGAGCGCTAACGCGGCGCGTCATTAGACGCATTACGCGATAACGTGATACGTCGCGCTTCCGCGGCGCGTCACTGTTCCGCTAACGTAACGTTGACCGGTTCGCGGACTAGATCGCGGCATCAAGATGAGCTAACGGAAAGCTTCCCGGTTCGCGAACTAGAAGCGAAGAAAAAAAATATTAAAAAAAAAATTATCAATAAACATCTAAATATATTTTGGGATTTAAAGAATAATACATTTTACAGCTACAGATGTTAGCTTTTAAAAAACCAATGAAATTCACTGAAAAAACCATAGGTTATAGACCATATATAGTTAGAAATTTGCATTTAAAAAACCATTGAAATTCAATGAAAAAACCATAGGTTATAGACCATATATAGTTAGGAATTCGCATTTACAAAACCTTATTTTACTCGCATAAAACCATTGAAATTCCATATATAGTTAGTTGCGCTAACTATATATCGCGCACCCGCAATCCACTGCTGATGATGTCACATATTACATCATTCATGACATGGTCAGTGACATCACTGATGACATCACTGATGACATCTCAAATGACATCACTGATGACAACATCCAGTGACTGTATGTTTCTGTGAAGTTAAAATATGTCTTACATATTGAAGAATGAGTGGATGTATAAGTGTCTGGATGAAGGATTTAGTAGGTGCATGACTGACTGTATGAGTGAGTGATTAAATGTGTCTCACTGAGTGCATGGGTTAGTGACTAAACTGTCTTAATTTGTGCATCATTATGTCTGTTGTTCTGTAAACTGTTGCATGTGTTGATAAGTAGCTATATGAGTAACTATATGGGTTATTGATTGGTTGCCCAAGTATTTGTATGGGAGACTGAGTGTGTGTGTGGGTGGCTGGGATGTGTATGACTCTGTGCATAGATGTGTGAGCAGTTGATTCACTAGATGTATGGTTTCAAAAGTGCATGTGGAAACAGCTGTATGGGCGGTTGACTGTGTGCATGAGTGTATTGGTGAGTGAATGGATATCTCAGTGCTACATGTCAAAGTAAGTACATATGTAAAACACAGTACATGTGAGAGTTGACATATATAAATAACTGTGCATAAGAGCCAGTGAATGTGTGAGTGGCTGTATGGATCATTGTGAACTTGTATCAGGGATTGTATAAGAGAGTAAATATGTGTTAGTATATGTTTGAATAAGTAAAGTTTGTATAACTGTATAGTTGAGGAAATGGAGGTGTGATTGATTCTTGGCATGACTGACTAGGTGTGTGAGTAACTCCATGGATGAGTGACAGTCTGTAAGTGTCTGTTTACACTGATTGTATCTAAGGTTATATTAGAGTCTGAAGAGGTTCATTGTTTTATCACATAAATGATATCATCAGTGATGTGATCATTAATGTCAAATGAAATGTCATCAGTGATGTCATCAGTGATGTCATTTGAGATGTCATCAGTGATGTCATCAGTGATGTCATTTGAGATGTCATCAGTGATGTCATCAGTGATGTCACTGACCATGTCATGAATGATGTAATATGTGACATCATCAGCAGTGGATTGCGGGTGCGCGATATATAGTTAGCGCAACTAACTATATATGGAATTTCAATGGTTTTATGCGAGTAAAATAAGGTTTTGTAAATGCGAATTCCTAACTATATATGGTCTATAACCTATGGTTTTTTCATTGAATATATATATATATATATATATATATATATATATATATATATATATTACCTACTGGCGGTCGCCAGTAGGTAGTTATAGTTAGGATTTTTTTCAATGTTAAATCTGAAAATTCTATTTGGAATAACTTTGGCGCCGGTTGACGAATCTGCCTGAAAATTTCCTGAAAATGGCCTCGCGGGGTTCCGGTCCTTCCCTGAAAGTTTGGGGGGGATACGTTAAGCGGGGGCCGAGATAAAAGGGGGGTCCCAAAACGCGTTTTCCCCATGTTAATTTCCATAGGGCGGTCGATTTCACTTTTAGCTCGAACGGCTGAATGGATTTCCACCAAACTTGGCAAAATTGTAGGGACTGGTAGCCCGATGTGCCTTTGCTATGTCTCAAGATATGTGCTTCAGTGGATTTTGAGAAATTAACGTTCAAAAAAATATATATATCTATAGGCGCTCTCCGGTGCGCGCACCGGTGAGCGCTCCCGGCGCGACACGCGACTTGCGCGCAGAAAGCTGATTGGCTCTCAGTTGTCTGTAAACATTCTAAACAGTCCGGAGCGGCCGCCATCTTGTCTATCGGTAAAATCTAGTCATAAGAGGTGGCAAAAACAAAGGGTGGAATTGACCATAAGGGGGCAGGGTAGACCCCCCCTGACCCCCTAGGTTTGATATGGGGGCCATTAAAGGGCCCCGCGGGGCCTCAAAATTTTTTATTTTTTTTTCGATTTTCGCGGGGGAAGCGCCTGGTGCGCGCACCGGGGAGCGTATCGAGGAGGGTACTATGGAAAAATAATCACTTCAAAAAATTGTATGTTTATTAATTGTTTTTTTTTTTATTTTTTTATTTTATGTAAGTACCTACATGTAGGTACTAATGAAGAGACTTAAATTTAATGTTCACCATCTTCTTTGTAGACATCTTGCATGTTGTTATTGTATTTTTTGTGGTATATGGAATTCATAATATAGTCTGTCTGGAAAGGAGAAACAGATCTTTTAAGCACTCCCTGAGAATTTCTAGGGGATCATGAGTAGTCTATCCTGCTCACTTATGAAAATGAGGTGTAAAATATTCATATGAGATAATATAGTGGGAGAAAGGTAGTAACTATGAGTAAACTTACTATGTAACAGAAAAATAGTTGAACAGTATACTATAAGTCTCACTTTATATTTTAAACATTTTTGGTAATACTTTATGAATTACATATAAAAAAGAATATTGTCTGAAACAATTGAAATTATTAAAGATACATTTATTCCTCTGATTCTTTTTCATAATTTAATAAAATTTCTAACATAATATTGTCCGGAATTTCCTCATAATTATATGTACATGATTCAATTTCTTCCAAACATTCTATAAACTGTTCATCCAAAGAGTCATCCATGAAATCAACTTCTTTTTTTTCATCTTCTGGTTTTTCCACCTTTATTTTGATAGAAGTATCATTTGCCTTATTTTCTCCTTCCATTTTCTTTCTGAAAATTGCATATAAATTAACTATATTAGTAGAGCTAGTATACCAGAGAAGCCTAATTCAATCCATAACTATTACAGAGAAGTCTATCTCTATCTCTAACTATTAAAGAGGGATAGCATATCACTAACAGAATATTTTTTAAGAAATAAACTTAAAGTGTACAATATATTTCCATAATTAGAAGTTACCTTAGAGAAATTAGTTGAAGTTGTCCGTGAAATTTGTTTTCAAGTGTACTTCAGGAAGCAGTAGTCAAAATGGCTGTGTTTCCCTCTCTTCTTTTATATATATTCTTGTACTTAACCAATCAAACGTCAGGAAATAATCGTAGAAAATGAGAGATACTTTTTAATTGGTTGTAAATTCTAACATTACAAGTGTGTTTTTGTCATGTAATTTACCTCAGGATATTTAGACAGGCCTGTAGCCTAAATGTCTCAATGGAATTTCACCAAATTTGGGCAAATGGTAGGGACTGCTATGTAGTAGGGCGTATTCTATATTTGATGAAAGTGTCTCCATTGGGTTTTCCGTAAATTACTTTCCCACCTTTTTTTAACGAGCGCTTAGGGGTGCGCGCTCCTTTACGCGCACTGGCAGCGTTACGGGAGTCCTCCATTTTGTGTTTCGGAACAATCGAGACACAAGATGGAGGGTAAACAATGTTCGGAATGGATAGAAGGGGGAACTGTAGAGACTTATTGACCCTCTAGGTTTTCTGAGGGGGGCTTAGGAGGCTCATAAACGTAAAAAAAAAAAAAAATTCTTTAATTTTTCGCGGGGGTAGCGCCTGGTGCGCGCACCTTTAAGCGTACCCGAAAGCGTACTTTGGTGAAAAATAGTGAAAAAAGTTAGAAAAAAATAAACGCTTTGAATGATCAGAGTTAGGGTAGCTCTGAAAAGAGCTTTTGGGTTCTGTGGTTGATTTAGGTACCTACAAGTAGGTTCCAATACACATTCTTAAATTCAGGAGGAATATTCTATTCCCCTCATCTGAGAAGTGCACTCCATCTCCTCTGTAGATGTCTTGCATGTTGTAACGCAAGTTATTATTGTATAATGAACCCATTCCATAGTCTCTCATGTAAGCAGAAACAGATTTATTTACATGTTTCCGTGCTTTCTCAAATTGTGGACCAAATTGGTTGGACCAGTTCCATTTCTGTCTTTGGCATATATTGGAATATACCAAGGCAGTGTGGGGAAAAAGTGTCATCAATTGATGAAAGGTGTCCTTTAATAGCATTTCCAGACCTACCCCAGTTAATGTGCCTAGATCGTTTCCACCACAGTGCACAATTATAAGGTCAGGTTCTGGCAGATGCAAAAAGGTTTTCACCAATGGTATCAATTGGTGACATTTTAATCCTCTGTGGCCAATCCACTTGATTTCCACATTTGATAAATCAAGGTTATGAAAATTTCTGCTAGCTGCATACCTTTGAGCCCAGTGGATGTAGCTATGTCCAATAACCCAAACAGAGTACATGATGTGAGAAGGTTCTGGTCCAGTCAGATGAAGTGTGGGAATGAAATGGCAGTTGGAACAGTAGGAGTTCACAAAAAAATAATTGTGGAGTTTCTGTGCTCTTGAATCACAAGCAATGATTGGTGGATTCAGATAGTTGAAAACTGAAAGTTAGGGTGTATGGTTATGTTGTGTGAAAGAAGCAATTTGAATGGTTTAAAAAAAGTCACCAAAAGCAAAAATACCCTGTATAGGCTGCTGTATTGACAGGTCAAACATCCTTGCTGAGTTAATTTGCAACATTGTAAGATAAACTTTTGAACCTTACAGTTCAGTTAGGAGGGAGTTGCTATGGTAACAGATAGAAAGGTTTGAGAGGGGGATGGGTGTTGGTTTGAAAATAGTGAGGGAAGAGTTTTCATTGGTTGAATTAAGGCATATGTGTACAAAGATAGAGATTTTCTATGCCAGTCTTGGTTTCAGTGTATTGAGAGCACACCTTTTCCTCTGCTAAAGAAAAATTGGTGTGTGTGTCTGACACTGTTTTCAATCTCCAAAAGCATTTGTAAAGGTAAGTAATGATTCATTTAATTTAGATAGAGATTTATTTGCTCTATGGAGAATATTTGGAAGCAGATAGTTTTGTTTTAGAAGTGAAATTGTATGTTAGTATATAAGTCCTGCGCAGTGTTTTTTACATGTTATTTAAAAATCGATTTTGGGTGCAAATGAATGGTATTTTTATTTGGCCTTTTTTATGATTGCCATGTGCAGTTGATGCATCACTTTAAACATGGGTAATAAGTGATGCACTGGTGGCGCCAGGCCTTTATAAATGAGGCCCTGACTTTGTTTGATGATATTGAGTGGTTGTACTTAGGTTCTGTGCAGTGTTCCTTACATGTTATTCAAAAATCGATTTTTGGGTGCAATTGATTGGTATATGTTTTTGGCCCTTAATTATGATTGCCATGTGCAGCTGATGCATGACTTTAAACATGGGTAATAAGTGACGCACTGGTGGCGCAAGGCTTTCATAAATAAGGCCCTGACTTTGTTTGATGATATTGAGTGGTTGTACTTAGGTTCTGCGCAGTGTTCCTTACATGTTATTCAAAAATCGATTTTTGGGTGCAATTGATTGGTATATGTATTTGGCCCTTATTTATGAATGCCATGTGCAGCTGATGCATGACTTTAAACATGGGTAATACGTGACGCACTGGTGGCGCAAGGCTTTCATAAATAAGGCCCTGACTTTGTTTGATGATATTGAGTGGTTGTACTTAGGTTCTGCGCAGTGTTTCTTACATGTTATTGAAAAATCGATTTTGGGTGCAATTGATTGGTATATGTATTTGGCCCTTATTTATGATTGCCATGTGCAACTGATGCATGACTTTAAACATGGGTAATAAGTGACGCACTGGTGGCGCAAGGCTTTCATAAATAAGGCCCTGACTTTGTTTGATGATATTGAGTGGTTGTACTTAGGTTTTGCGCAGTGTTTCTTACATGTTATTGAAAAATCGATTTTTGGGTGCAATTGATTGGTATATGTATTTGGCCCTTATTTATGATTGCCATATGCAGCTGATGCATGACTTTAAACATGGGTAATAAGTGACGCACTGGTGGCGCAAGGCTTTCATAAATAAGGCCCTGACTTTGTTTGATGATATTGATTGGTTGTACATAGGTTCTGCACAGTGTTTCTTACATGTTATTCAAAAATCGATTTTTGGGTGCAATTGATTGGTATATGTATTTGGCCCTTATTTATGATTGCCATGTGCAGCTGATGCATGACTTTAAACATGGGTAATAAGTGACGCACTGGTGGCGCAAGGCTTTCATAAATAAGGCCCTGACTTTGTTTGATGATATTGAGTGGTTGTACTTAGGTTCTGCGCAGTGTTTCTTACATGTTATTGAAAAATCGATTTTGGGTGCAAATGAATGGTATTTTTATTTGGCCCTTATTTATGATTGCCATGTGCAGCTGATGCATGACTTTAAACATGGGTAATAAGTGATGCACTGGTGGCGCCAGGCCTTTATAAATGAGGCCCTGACTTTGTTTGATGATATTGATTGGTTGTACATAGGTTCTGTGCAGTGTTCCTTACATGTTATTGAAAAATCGATTTTTGGGTGCAATTGATTGGTATATGTATTTGGCCCTTATTTATGATTGCCATGTGCAGCTGATGCATGACTTTAAACATGGGTAATAAGTGACGCACTGGTGGCGCAAGGCTTTCATAAATAAGGCCCTGACTTTGTTTGATGATATTGATTGGTTGTACATAGGTTCTGCGCAGTGTTTCTTACATGTTATTCAAAAATCGATTTTTGGGTGCAATTGATTGGTATATGTATTTGGCCCTTATTTATGATTGCCATGTGCAGCTGATGCATGACTTTAAACATGGGTAATACGTGACGCACTGGTGGCGCAAAGCTTTCATAAATAAGGCCCTGACTTTGTTTGATGATATTGATTGGTTGTACATAGGTTCTGCGCAGTGTTTCTTACATGTTATTCAAAAATCGATTTTTGGGTGCAATTGATTGGTATATGTATTTGGCCCTTATTTATGATTGCCATGTGCAGCTGATGCATGACTTTAAACATGGGTAATAAGTGACGCACTGGTGGCGCAAGGCTTTCATAAATAAGGCCCTGACTTTGTTTGATGATATTGAGTGGTTGTACTTAGGTTCTGCGCAGTGTTTCTTACATGTTATTGAAAAATCGATTTTTGGGTGCAATTGATTGGTATATGTATTTGGCCCTTATTTATGATTGCCATGTGCAGCTGATGCATGACTTTAAACATGGGTAATAAGTGACGCACTGGTGGCGCAAGGCTTTCATAAATAAGGCCCTGACTTTGTTTGATGATATTGAGTGGTTGTACTTAGGTTCTGCGCAGTGTTTCTTACATGTTATTCAAAAATCGATTTTTGGGTGCAATTGATTGGTATATGTATTTGGCCCTTATTTATGATTCCCATGTGCAGCTGATGCATGACTTTAAACATGGGTAATAAGTGACGCACTGGTGGCGGAAGGCTTTCATAAATAAGGCCCTGACTTTGTTTGATGATATTGATTGGTTGTACATAGGTTCTGCGCAGTGTTTCTTACATGTTATTCAAAAATCGATTTTTGGGTGCAATTGATTGGTATATGTATTTGGGCCTTATTTATGATTGCCATGTGCAGCTGATGCATGACTTTAAACATGGGTAATACGTGACGCACTGGTGGCACAAGGCTTTCATAAATAAGGCCCTGACTTTGTTTGATGATATTGATTGGTTGTACATAGGTTCTGCGCAGTGTTTCTTACATGTTATTCAAAAATCGATTTTTGGGTGCAATTGATTGGTATATGTATTTTGCCCTTATTTATGATTGCCATGTGCAACTGATGCATGACTTTAAACATGGGTAATAAGTGACGCACTGGTGGCGAAAGGCTTTCATAAATAAGGCCCTGACTTTGTTTGATGATATTGAGTGGTTGTACTTAGGTTCTGTGCCGTGTTTCTTACATGTTATTGAAAAATCGATTTTTGGGTGCAATTGATTGGTATATGTATTTTGCCCTTATTTATGATTGCCATGTGCAACTGATGCATGACTTTAAACATGGGTAATAAGTGACGCACTGGTGGCGCAAGGCTTTCATAAATAAGGCCCTGACTTTGTTTGATGATATTGAGTGGTTGTACTTAGGTTCTGCGCCGTGTTTCTTACATGTTATTGAAAAATCGATTTTTGGGTGCAATTGATTGGTATATGTATTTGGCCCTTATTTATGATTGCCATGTGCAACTGATGCATGACTTTAAACATGGGTAATAAGTGACCCACTGGTGGCGCAAGGCTTTCATAAATAAGGCCCTGACTTTGTTTGATGATATTGAGTGGTTGTACTTAGGTTCTGCGCCGTGTTTCTTACATGTTATTGAAAAATCGATTTTTGGGTGCAATTGATTGGTATATGTATTTGGCCCTTATTTATGATTGCCATGTGCAGCTGATGCATGACTTTAAACATGGGTAATAAGTGACGCACTGGTGGCGCAAGGCTTTCATAAATAAGGCCCTGACTTTGTTTGATGATATTGATTGGTTGTACATAGGTTCTGCGCAGTGTTTCTTACATGTTATTCAAAAATCGATTTTTGGGTGCAATTGATTGGTATATGTATTTGGCCCTTATTTATGATTGCCATGTGCAGCTGATGCATGACTTTAAACATGGGTAATACGTGACGCACTGGTGGCGCAAGGCTTTCATAAATAAGGCCCTGACTTTGTTTGATGATATTGAGTGGTTGTACTTAGGTTCTGCGCCGTGTTTCTTACATGTTATTGAAAAATCGATTTTGGGGTGCAATTGATTGGTATATGTATTTGGCCCTTATTTATGATTGCCATGTGCAACTGATGCATGACTTTAAACATGGGTAATAAGTGACGCACTGGTGGCGCAACGCTTTCATAAATAAGGCCCTGACTTTGTTTGATGATATTGATTGGTTGTACATAGGTTCTGCGCAGTGTTTCTTACATGTTATTCAAAAATCGATTTTTGGGTGCAATTGATTGGTATATGTATTTGGCCCTTATTTATGATTGCCATGTGCAGCCGATGCAAAACTTTAAACATGGGTAATAAGTTATGCACTGGTGGCGCAAGGCCTTTATAAATCAGACCCTGACTTTGTTTGATGATATTGAGTGGTTGTACTTAGGTTTTGCGCAGTGTTTCTTACATGTTATTGAAAAATCGATTTTTGGGTGCAATTGATTGGTATATGTATTTGGCCCTTATTTATGAATGCCATGTGCAGCTGATGCTTGACTTTAAACATGGGTAATAAGTGATGCACTGGTGGCGCAAGGCCTTTAAAAATAAAGCCATGAGTTGCTATTGTATAAACTTAAATATGTTGCAATTTATTGTTTATATTGTTTGCTTTTTAACATTACTTTGTTGTTTGCTAATAGTGGTCTTTCATGTGTTTTTTTAACAGAACAACAGATTCAAATCAACTTCTGAAAAGGAAGCAAAAATGCCTTCAAGGCAAAGAAATATCAAAAATACCATACGGAAAAGGAGAACATCAACAACAGAGTTTATGGAATCCTCTTCAACAACTACTTCAAAAAACACCAGAAAAGCTTCTGGTAAGCCAATTAAGTCTTTTCTTCGCAACATATGTCGTAGGAAAAAAAATGAAATTGCTAATGTGAATATACAGAAAAAGTCAACAAATCTAAAAAGGAAAGAGAAGCCCACAAAAAATGTTTCCATTGGACCAGGAGAGAAGAGAATGGTTAGCAATAGAAGGGTAAATGTTTTTAGGGACATTCGTAGGCGAATGTTTCGCAATAGGGTAGTTTTAAATTTGCTAAAAAATGAAAAGAAAAGTAAACTAAAAGCTGCTTTTTACAAGAAAAAGAAAAGTGTAGAAAAGATTGTTGATCAGGCTTTTGAAGTTAAGAAAAAATTATTTATTTTAATAATCAATAGAATTAGGATACTTAATAAGGCAATGGATGTTTTCAAATCGAACAGTAGATGGAAAAGAATTATTAATCGGAGTAATTTTTGTGAAGTATTTTCTGGTGAATGGATGCATAGTTCAAGTTCTGAGCCTTTTTTTAATGAGGAGAGTTACTTTCAGGAAAATGATTTGGTGCATGCAGTTGACACCAGTGGTCGTGCATATGAGGTGAAAGATAGTTGTGTGATGGAAAAAGAGAAACTTGTATCTAGAGATGCAGAAGAGGTGTTAGCTGATGAAGTTTTAGGGAGACGTACTAAGGGTCCAGTGTACACATGGAAATGCAGTAGTATTTGTAGTGTGCGACAGGAATCAATTGATTTGCTTCGAAATTTCTTACGTACATATAGTAAAAAAAGTCTCAAACAAAAAATGAAGATCCTGCAAGAGTTAGATCCTTGCAGAGTGAGAGAAAGCACAGGTTTGCAAGGGCATTCACTAGCATGTCTTTCTAGAAAAGTTTGTCGGAGTGTTTTTCATCATTTTAGGATGTTAGCAGTGCATCATAATAACGTAAGGAAATTAGTGAGGAAGTTGTATTATGCAAAAAGTCCTGCACTTAAGCTTAAACAGTTAAATAGTGCTCTTTTGCATGGATCTGAAGTGGATGTGAAGACTATTTGTGAAGAAATTGAGTTTTGTTATTTTGGGAACAAAGAGGACAGTGTAGAAATAGATATAGTAATGGATGGTAATGCAGAAGATAATGGACAAATTTCAAGTATTGAAAAGTTTGATGAGGAAATTATCAAGTTTAAGGTGAAATCAAGTGAGAGGCCTAATTTAACTTGTGTGTGTTGTCGACGGACTCATTATAAAATTCAGACTAGGTTAGTTGATTTATATGCAAAAAGTGAATTGGAAAATAATAGTGAATGGGAGGATTTTGTAAGTTATTTGTTGGTGGAGAATTCTTTTGATTTGAGTTTGGATCAGCGTATTTGCACTTATTGTTTGAAAAAATTAAATGAAAATAGAATGCCTGCAAGAGCAGTTTATAATAATCTTCAGTTGATAGATATTCCTTCTGAATTGATGGATCTAAATACTTATGAATCTATTTTGATTCAATGTGTCCATCCTTTTCAGGCTATTGTACGCATGGAGCCTAAGACAGGGAAATTGCCTCCATCAGATTTACTGAGAGGATTAAAGGGAAGAGTTGTTTATTTGCCTCTAGATGTAAAGAAAAATATTAATACAATTGGTGTAGAAAGAGTAGAAGAAGATCCTTTAGTTATTCTAGTTAATGGGGTTCCAACAAAGAGTAAGAAAATTTGGCAAGATTTAGTGGATGTTAAAAAAGTCAAGAAGGCAACGTTGTATTTAGTTAAAAACAATGAGTACTACAAAAATGTAAGTGTTGGAGTAGAGGAAACAGCTACAGAAGAAGATAGTGATTCTTCAGTTGGTCAAATTGAAAAAGTTGATGTGTCTAGAACTGAAGAAATATATGAACATTATACTGTTCATCCTTTGCATTCCAAAGAAGTAATGGGAAATGCAATTGACTTGTTTCAAATGAAGGCAGCAAAAGGAAGTCCCATTAGTGTATGGGAAGAAAGTTTGGAAGCTCGTTGTTTTCCACAATTATTTCCAACAGGTTGTGGTGGACGATATGATGATCGACCAGTTCAAATTCCTGCAGCTGAATACCGGACTCTAAGATTATATGCAGAAGATCCAAGGTTTCGTCAATGCATTCCATATTTATTTCATCTACTGTTTGAAAGTGATTTGTCTGGGCTTTCTTATGCAGTTAATCATATATTAAAAAGTGGACCTCATTTGCAAAATGTTTGTGCAAGGGACTTTATGGAGAAAGTTAATCTGCAAGACAGTATTTTGGAATCTCAGCTAATCAATCTCATGGCATGTCAACGTGGAACCAACGAGTATTGGTTTCGTCGTCATGGAGAATTGAAATGTATGCTAAGAAACTTAGGAACTCCTACATGGTTCCTCACTCTTAGCTGTGCTGAGTATGCATGGGACGATTTACTTCAATTTCTACGAGAGGCAAATGAAAACATACCAAATATAGAATTGAAAACACCAGGAGAACTGTGTTCTTTAGATCCAGTGAATGTTTGCAGATATTTTAATCATAGATTTGAAGCTATGATGTCTTTTATTACCAACAAAAAAAATCCTCCCCTTGGAGAGGTTTTGGATTTCTTTTGGAGGAAGGAATATCAAGCGAGAGGTGCTCCTCATATACATATGTTGTTGTGGATTAAAGATGCACCCAAATTTGGATCAGATTCAGATGAAACAGTGATGAGTTTCATTGAAGAGTATTCAACATGTGCTGTTCCAAAATCTACTGAAGAAAACAATTTAAGGCAACAAGTTTTACGTTTTCAATCTCATCGTTGTGGAAAGTATTGTCGTCGAAAATTTAAAAACAAGGAAAAGTACTACACGAAATGTCGTTTTGCATTTCCTCGACCAGTGATTTCTAAGGGAAGAGTAAATAATTTGATGTCATCTCTACGACATACTGTGACGAGAAAATCTCCCAAAAACACATATAATTTGAAAAGAAATGAAGAATCTAAGTACATCAACGATTACAACCCAGTGATTTTGTCCATGTGGAATGCTAACATGGATATTCAGTTCGTTGCTGACAACTCTATTGCTGTGGCTCGATATGTGACATCTTACATCACCAAAAAAGAAAAGACAGAACTGAAGGAAATGTGGGAGGACATTTCACATGAAAAGAGTCTAAGCAAGAAATTATACAGTTTCAGTCTGAAGATGTTGTCGCATCGAGAAATTGGAGCATATGAATGTTCTGATCGGTTATCATCAGCAAGTCTCTATGCCAAATCAAGAACAATCATTTGGGTGAGTCTTGGTCTTGCTGCAACACGAAACCGAGTTTTGAAATCTGTACAAGAAATTGAATATTTGGCGGAAAAAGAACCAAACAGTACAGATATTTTGAAGACAAATATGTTGGATACATACTATCCAAATAGAAGTACTCACCTTGAGAACACATGTTTGTATGAAGTTCTTCAAAACTACAGTTATAAGAGGAACATCACAGAAGATATCAATAATGGAAAATATGCACTCATTGGCTATGAAGGATGTCTAGTGGAGCAGAAAAAAGGCCATTTGATTAATCATCGAAAATTGAGTTGTGAAGTTCCAGACAAAAGAGAATTTTACTATTTAGCTCTTTTGCAACTCTTTAAGCCATGGTGTACAGAAGAGGAACTACTTGGAGATTTTCTCTGTTATGAAGACTCTTTTAATGCAACTAAGGATACCATAGAATGTCCTATTTTTCTAAATTATCTGCAAATGTTGAATGAAGAAATGGAGCAAGAAACCACAATTGCTGAAGAGATAGCTAGAAACAGTTCTCAAGATAGTCAGAGTTCTACTTCATTGAGCCAGGATCCACTAGGAGGACCAATTATCCAAAATGAAGCTGCCACTGCCATGGATGAGGTGGAAAGAGCTATGGAACAAGCTCAAGAGGATGGAGTTAACTTAGAAGATTTGGTAACGCAACTAAACATTGAGCAGAAAAAGATATATGATGAAGTCACAGAGCAGATTGAACATGGATTCAGACATGAGAAAAAAGAGTGCTCATGTATATTATTTGACCCTGTCCGACTGTATGTAAGTGGAGAAGCGGGGACAGGAAAAAGTTTTCTAATTAAAGCCGTTGCAAGTTATCTGCAGAAAAGGACTGATTCACCACTGTCTTGTGTTGTAACTGCTCCAACTGGTCTGGCAGCACATAACATTAAAGGGATTACTCTACATTGTTTATTGATGCTGCCAGTTGAACATGATAATAAATTGCATTACAACAAGCTATCTGGAGATGCGTGTTCTGAAGTTTCAAGAGTCTTGAAGAAAATGAAACTTCTTATCATAGATGAAGTAAGCATGGTCTCAAATCTAATGCTTGCTTTTGTGCATTTGAGAATGCAGGAAATTCTTAAAACAGACTATGATGTGTTATTTGGAGGAAAACACATTATTGTTTTTGGAGATCTATTGCAGTTGACTCCAGTAAAAGGACAACCAGTGTTTAAAATGCTCACGCATGAAGATACCAGGAAGTCCCTTGGAAGCATTGGAAATGTTAATATATGGCTAAATTTTAAATATGCTGAACTGCTTCAAAATATGCGACAGGCCAAGGATGAAGATTATAAAAATATTCTACAAGATGTAAGAATTGGAAAAATGACTGAGAAAGGGAAAAAAGCTTTGCATAGTCGATTAATTTCAAATTTGTATGCAAATGAAAACATTCTTCCAGAGAATATTTTTAAAAAAATGTCTGAGAAGAAATCTGGGATATGTTTGATGCCAACTCTGCAAGAATGTTCCATCTTCAATCAAAAAATGTTAGACTTAGAAAATGAAGAGATTGTGAAACTGGAAGCAATAGATAAAATAGAGCATATGGGTGCAACAATTGTTTTGTCAGAAAATTTGAAAACTAAATTGCATTCATTGGAGAAAAGTATTTCAAAAACAGCTGGTTTTGAAAAGACTCTGAATGTGTGTTTAAATTGTCGTATCATTTTGAGAAGGAATTTAAATGTTGAAAGCGGTCTGGTAAATGGAGCAATGGGTTATGTTGTTGATTTTGTGAATTACAGAAATAGAGATGGAATTGAATTTTTAAAAATAAAATTTGATGGCATTGAAGAAGTACAACAAATAAGTCGTTGTTCTGCTAGATTTTTACTTGTAAAAGACTTATATGTTCGCCGAAAACAGTTTCCTGTTTGTTTAGCGTATGCGGTGACAATTCATAAATCTCAAGGTTTAAGTGTAGATAGTGCATTGGTGAACATTGGAAGATCTGTGTTTAAAGAGGGTATGGCATATGTGGCATTATCTCGAGTCAGAACTTTATCAGGATTGTACTTGATTGCGTGTGATGAGACAAAGATTTCTGCCGATCTAGATTGTGTTAAAGAATACAATAGGTTAAGAAGAGAGTATGCTCCACATTTGCCTCAATATCCTCTGTTTGAAAAACGTGTGGTAGGCCGAAAAAGAAGAAATGAGGATAATTGTAGTGAGGTAGTTGCAAAAAGACAAAAAGTAGAGAAAACTATAATTGAAAACAGGAAGAAAAAGAATTGTGGAGAAAATGTTGTTGGATTTCAGTTTGAAAATAGTTCTGGTGTCAACTGCTATGCTAATGTAGTGGTTAATGTTGTTTTTTTTCTTAAAAGTTTACAAGAACAGATTGTTGAAAATCGGGATCAAAGATTGTGTGGTTTATTGAATTCTGTGTTTCAGAAATGTAGCAGTGGTACACCACAAATAGAAAGTGTAACGGAAATTCGAAATATTTTAGATTTGTGTTCTGGTCAAGATAAATTTTCACAAAACATTCAGCAGGATTGTCAGGAATTTTTAATGTATATGTTTGGTGTTTTGGAAGATGAAGGAGTAGATGTAGATAATCTTTTCAGTCTTTCTTATCAATGGCAGCATGACTGCCACCATTGTAGTTTATCAAGTACTACTAGAATAGACACTGAAAGATTTATATATTTGACTTTACCAGACTGTAAATCAGTGTCTTTTAAAAATCTAGTTAAAGCAGCAGATCATAATATGGTGTGTACCCAATGTAACTGTACAATGCTGTCCACATTATTTATACAAAGGTATGGGCAGTATATCATTTTAGTTTTGCAACGATGTAGACCTGATGGAACTAAATTGACAACTTCTATGAAAAATTTTGTGGCTTCTCAGTTATCAATTTCTGGAAGGACCTTTACAACTGAAGCTATTATTTATCATGATGGACCTTCGACCACCTCAGGACATTATACATGCTACTTAAAATCTGAAAATGGATGGAGTTACTGCAATGATTCTCATTTAACTTATAAACAACGTTTGCCTTATGACTCTACAAATTCTTATCTAGTGTTTTTAAAACCAAAGTTTTAGTAAAGGGAATTGGCCTTTGAAGACGGGAATAGTTAATAAAAGTTAGTTAGTTAGTTAGTTAATCTAATATTTTAAATTATTTATCTCATGTAGATACTTTAAGTGGATCTCAAAGTAAAAAATACCGATATATCAGACACAAATTGGCCGTGAGGATTGTGTATGGTATGATGTTTTTAGATCTTTTTTCATAGGAAGTCGATGAAATGGAACTTATAAGGAACAGCAGACTTTTTTTCTACCAAAAGGACCTTCACTATCTTCTACTTGGCCTCATGGAAAAGTAAGTGAATCAAAGATTAGTGTACATATATGAGATGTATGTTTGAAAGGGTTTTTTTAAACACAATCTTTTAGATTGTGTTTTTTTTTTCCCGCTGTTATATGATGAAGACTTTGAACTCACTAATTTAAGTGGAATTCAATATATTCTGAAAACAGCAAAAATAAATAATGTAACATATTGTAGAAGTTATTGTGTAGTTTGCATTATGTAATTTATATTGTGTTCACATTGTTATGCACTCATTTTCTTTTTCACCCTTATTTACCTCTCTTTACTAATTTACACTCTTTTTTCATCGCTGTTTCTTTACTGCACTTCATTCACAACTTCTTAATCTAATAGGGACTATCTGCATTTCCTCAGTTCCTTCCACCACTTTTTATCTTTTCTATATTCTCACAGTACCACTGCTTTAGTGTCCTAACCCTCTTTCTCTTTCTCCTTTTTTTTTCTTTTACACTCATTATACTGTAGTTCAGTTAGTTCTTCCTTTTGTCTTTCTTTTACTCTCTCTCTTCTTTCTCTCTATTACTCCCCATGTGTTGCCCTTATTCACTTATATGTACCCTCTTTCACCCCTCTTTACTTATATTCACTGATATTTACTTTCCCTCAATCACTGCTATTCTTTTCCTCTGATTCCGTCACTACCTGTCATTCTCATACTTAACTGTCCTTCTTTTTACTTTCAATATCCATTTATATTCTCCCTTAACCTCTGCTTTAGTGTTCTTCCTATTTCTTCTTTCTTTTGCTCTCTTATTCATTTTTCTTTTCTTAGTTACTTCCTTTTACACTTTTTATCTGTCTTACTATCTATTACACAGTCCCTCCTTCATTATTTTTTTTTTCTTTTTTTTTTATAAGTGCGCTGACGGTACGCGCACCGGTGCGCGCACCGAAAGCGCACCAAAGTGAAATATAAAAAAAAATATTTTAAATTAAAAATATTATCTCAATATACATTATAGTGTTCATTTTTACAAAAACATACTTTAGCAATTCACTAAAAAACACATAGGTATGAGTCTGTATAAAAAGTTAGGAATTAGCATTAAAAAAACCTATGAAATTCACTGAAAAAACCATAGGTTTCACACCAGTTATAGTTAGGAATTAGCATTAAAAAAACCTATGAAATTCACTGAAAAAACCATAGGTTTCACACCAGTTATAGTTAGGAATTAGCATTAAAAAAACCTATGAAATTCACTGAAAAAACCATAGGTTTCACACCAGTTATAGTTAGGAATTAGCATTTAAAAAACCTATTAAATTCACTGAAAAAACCATAGGTTTCACACCAGTTATAGTTAGCTGGAAATTTTACTGATATAAAACCATTGAAATTCCCACGTTATAGTTAGTCGGACTCACTATAACTTGTGCGTGCAATGCACTGCTGATGACATCACATATTACATCACTCATGACATGGTCAGTGACATCACTCATGACATCACTGATGACAACATCCTTGTGACACAGTGACAGACCTCCTTTCACTGTAAAGTAACCTTTGAAACACATATTCAAAAATAGAAACTAACATTAAAAAAAAAGTGGATATACCCATACCAGTTACAACAACCAATTCAGTAATTTCACCATCTATATACAAATTTACACATTCACCAACAGTTTTATGTATTCACTCATACATATACTCACTCATCATATGTAGTGATACCCCTATTCATTCTGTTACACACCGACAGTCATCAAAAACTTACTCATACATATACTCACACATGCAAATAAACTAATAAACATCCATTTATTTGCATATACAACTATACACACATTAGCACATTACTTCTAAGGAAACTTGCACATACTTACTCTCTTAAACAATCACTTATAGAAACACATACTTATTTAAACAGGAACTCTTTCAATCTCTCACTCTCACATATACTCACTTATATACATCAATTCTCATATATACAAGATTAAAACATATGTAGTTACTCATAAAGACACTAGTGAGAGAGGCATTCACTCTCTAACACACACATATACACACTCATCCACCCATACAATCCTACACAAATGCTGTCTTCAAAACACATACAAACAGTGAGTCAGTCATTGATGCATCTATGTGCTAAATAACAGCCCCACCAAACCATACAGACACTCATACTGATACTAAAAAAGCATCTAATAACCCATATACACACACATGTAGCTACTCACCAACCCATGCAGCCACTTATACACAAAGTAAAACACTGATACATATATTTAAATATTTAAACATTACTCGCTAATATATGTATTCACTAAGATACACTTAATAAGCCAGTTAAGCAATCAATTTTTTTTAAAAAAACATCCATTTAGACACTTATTTAAACATTTATTCTTCCATCGACCTTAACATATACATATATAAAATATATTTATTTTTCAGAAAGACACACATTCACTGGACGATGTCATGAGTGATGTCATTTGAGATGTCATCAGTGATGTCATGAGTGATGTCACTGACCATGTCATGAGTGATGTAATATGTGATGTCATCAGCAGTGCATTGCACGCGCAAGTTATAGTGAGTCCGACTAACTATAACGTGGGAATTTCAATGGTTTTATATCAGTAAAATTTCCAGCTAACTATAACTGGTGTGAAACCTATGGTTTTTTCAGTGAATTTAATAGGTTTTTTAAATGCTAATTCCTAACTATAACTGGTGTGAAACCTATGGTTTTTTCAGTGAATATATATATATATATATATATATATATATATATATATATATATATATATATATATATATATATAAATATAAATATATATATATATATATATATATATATATATATATATATATATATATTACCTACTGGCGGTCGCCAGTAGGTAGTTATAGTTAGGATTTTTTTCAATGTTAAATCTCAAAATTCTATTTGGAATAACTTTGGCGCCGGTTGACGAATCTGCCTGAAAATTTCCTCAAAATGGCCTCGCGGCGCTCCGCTCCTTCCCTGAAAGTTTGGGGGGGATTCGTCAAGCGGGGGCCAAGATAAAAGGGGGGTCCCAAAATGCGTTTTCCCCATGTTAATTTCCATAGGGCGGTCGATTTCACTTTTAGCGCGAACGGCTGAATGGATTTCCACCAAACTTGGCAAAATTGTAGGGACTGGTAGCCCGATGTGCCTTTGCTATGTCTCAAGATATGTGCTCCACTGGATTTTGAGTAATTTAGGTTCAAAAAAATATATATATCTATAGCAGCGCACCGGTACGCGCACCGGTGCGCGTACCGGGTGCGCACCGGTGCGCGTACCGGGCGCGCCACGTGACTTGCGTGCGGAAAGCTGATTGGCTCTCGGGTGTCTGTAAACATTCGAAACAGTCCGGAGCAGCCGCCATCTTGTGTCTCGGTAAAATCGAGACACAAGAGGTGGCAAAAACAAAGGGAGAAATGACCATAAGGGGGCAGGGTAACCCCCCCTGACCCCCTAGGTTTGTTGTGGGGGCTAAAAAAAGGGCCCCGCGGGGCAAATTTTTTTATTTTTTTTCGATTTTCGCAGGGGGAGCGCCCGGTACGCGCACCGGGAGCGCACCAGAGTGAAATATTAAAAAAAAAGAGTATACTTTTTTAAAACAAAAATATTATCTTAATATACAATATAGGATTCATTTTTAGAAAAACATACCTTTCTAAGCTATAGATATTTGCAAAAAAATAACCTTAGAAATTCAGTAAAAAACACAAGAAGCCCTATAAAAAGATACGAATTAGCAGTTAAAATAAACCTATGAAATTCACAGGAAAAACCATAGGTTGCACACCAGTTAAAGTTAGGAATTAGCATTTAAAAAACCAATGAAATTCACTGAAAAAACCATAGGTTTCATACCAGTTATAGTTAGGAATTAGCATTTAAAAATCCTTTGAAATTCACTGAAAAAACCATAGGTTTCATACCAGTTATAGTTAGGAATTAGCATTTAAAAAACCTAAGAAATTCACTGAAAAAACCATAGGTTTCACACCAGTTATAGTTAGGAAATAACATTTAAAAAACCTATTAAATTCACTGAAAAAACCATAGGTTTGACACCAGTTATAGTTAGCTGGAAATTATACTGACATAAAACCATTGAAATTCCCACGTTATAGTTAGTTGGACTCACTATAACGTGCGCGTGTAATGCACTGCTGATGACATCACATATTACATCACTCATGACATGGTCAGTGACATCACTCATGATGCACCTAACCTGTGTAAGCAGCCTTTCGGATATATATATATATATATATATATTACCTACTGGCGGTCGCCAGTAGGTATATATAGTTAGGATTTTTTTGAATAGGGATTTCTGAAAATTCTATGTTGAATAACTTTGGCTTTGAAGGACGGAATTGGCTGAAATTTTCTGGAAAATGGCACATTTTGTTTCTGAGCTTCCCCTGAAAGTTTGGGGGGGTTTCGTGAAGTGGGGGCCGAGAAAAAAGGGGGGTCCCAAAACGTGTTTTTAACATTGAGTTTTCCATAGGGCGGTTGGACTCACTTTTAGCTCGAACGGCTGAATGGATTTCTATAGAACTTGGCAAAATTGTAGGGACTGTTAGCCCGATGTGCCTTTGCTAGGTCTCAATATATGTGCTCCAGTAGTTTTTGAGAAATTAACGTTCAAAACAAGATATATATCTGTAACAGCGCTCCGGGCGGCGATCCGGTCCGCTTACTTTTCGCGAAACGGAACTTTGCGCGCAGAAAGCTGATTGGCTCTCCGGTGTCTGTCAACATTCTAAACAGTCCGGAGCGGCCGCCATCTTATCTCTTGGTAGGATCGAGAGAGAAGAGGTGAAAAACGAAGGGGGAATTTATTGAAAGGGTGCAAGGTATACCCCTCTTGACCCCCTAGGATTGTTGTTGGGGTTATTAAAGGGTCCCGTGGGGAAAATAAAAAAATATATATTTTTCACGGTAGAAGCGTTTCCCGGGCCGCGAACTGGGCCGCAAACTGGTAGCGAAACGGGAATTTGCCATTTTGTGCTTCGTTTTAATTGTTTAGAGACAAAAATTATCGCCGCACATCGGCCACAATGCATGAATATCGTTGAAAAGTCAGCGATATTCATGCATTATCCAGCAAATGCTCTTAGCCATGTTATCCACCTTCCATTGGATAACAGAAAGCTGATTGGCTCTCCGGTGTCTGTCAACATTCTAAACAGTCCGGAGCGGCCGCCATCTTATCTCTCGGTAGGATCGAGAGAGAAGAAGAGGTGAAAAACGAAGGGGGAATTTATTGAAAGGGGGCAAGGTATACCCCTCTTGACCCCCTAGGAATGTTGTTGGGGTTATTAAAGGGTCCCGTGGGGAAAATAAAAAAAAAATGATTTTTCACGGTAGAAGCGCTTCACGGGCCGCGAACTGGGCCGCAAACTGGTAGCGAAACGGGAATTCGCCATTTTGTGCTTCGTTTTAATTGTTTAGAGACAAAAATTATCGCCGCACATCGGCCACAATGCATGAATATCGTTGAAAAGTCAGCGATATTCATGCATTATCCAGCAAATGCTCTTAGCCATGTTATCCACCTTCCATTGGATAACATGGCTAAAAACTGCTCTGTGCGTGAGCTTTTTTTTTTTTTTTTTTTGGCTGCGTGACGTTTGTTAACGTTCGATTCGATGGAAATCAGGAAGTGTTGAACACCATTTTGTCACTGCGAGTAAATATTTTGTTATAAATTAATCCTTATTGATAAACATTGTCTGCGCCATCTTGCGTTTTTGTCCAATGCCACAATTTTGTCGTGCACGGCAGCCATTTTAGATGCCTTGACCAGGGCCACTCACTGCACGCCGCCGATTCTCAGCATGGCTCCCCACCTTCGCACGCATCTCCCCCACGCAATGGTCACCCCCGCTCTCTCTCTCATGCATGGGCCATATACTTCCCCCATCTGCGCTGCTCTTCTCTGAGAATCACACCCTGTGCCCGCTCGACACCTCCCTTTCACCCTATTCACTACCGCACCCTCTGACACTCCTCTTCCTCTGTGTCCGATTGTCCAGGCCGGACCTAGGCTATCACCTAGCCCTGCGGATGTAGTTTATGGCCCCAGCTGTAGAGTATCCAGACATGCCAACCCTCCCGATTCAGGTGTGAGACTACTGATTTCAGTGCTAGTCTTTCGCTTCCCGATTCCTGCAAGGAAAAACCCGGGGGCATATTACCAACAACTAGCGGTAATTTTTGTCTCTAACTTGTTTAGAGACAATAATTATCGCCGCACTTCGGCGAATTTTATCGCACATAAACCTTGCTATTGGCAAGGTTTATCGCAAATGCGATAAAAAACGGCCGCAATGCATGAATATCGCTGAAAAGTCAGCGATATTCATGCATTAGTCAGCAAATGCTCTTAGCCATGTTATCCACTTCCCATTGAACAAGCGCATGGTCTTTTAAAGATTTGTGAAGTACTCGGGGCGGCGGTGTGTGTGTGCCCTCTTTCAGGAGCGGGCGGGGGGCACTGCCAGCAATTTGCAGGCCAGGCAGTGTTCAACACGTGCATCACCCTTTCTCTGCCTGCTATTGCGCTCCATGCTTCGGAAAGGTAAGAAAAAGAACGTGCATTTGAGTTTGAAATGTCCGATCTTGTAGCAGTACACTTGCAAAGCCCACACATGACAATAACCCGATTCAAGGCCCCATTCACCCGATTTTTTAAAAAAATATAGTACTCCAAGACAGTTACATTTTAAAACTTTATTAATATTTAAATATAACGAACGCAACAAAAACTGTAAATATATTTAACCATTTTTTGAAATTAACCAGAACTATAACGATAACAACAACAACAACAATAATATAACTTTTATGCCTAAATTACGCAAACATTTAGCTAATCTGCTAAAGGGGGGAGTCGCCATTTCTTTACAATAATCAATAATGAAAAATCCACATCAATAGGGTTGCCCGTTTTCTCGATGCAGCACTATAGTGCAATATACACAGCACCTGGGGTGTCAAGAGTGAACAGGTCTTTCTTTGTTCCTTAAGATGTTATCTCCGAGAATGCTGATGCATTGGTGTCTGTACACTTCTTTGTCAATTCTGTCAAGATGATAACTGCTTTATAAACAGACGATATCTTTGTTTAGTCATTAGTGTTAAGTGTGTCTGAAACTACAGTGCCCTTCTGTTTTTTTTTCTTCAGGCACTACAGAGTTTTGTGTGTTGTTCTTTTGAGCGACAATTATTCCAGAGGTTTCAGGTTCACTTGTTTTGTTCTGCAGTGAGTTAACAGCTTTAGAGAGTTCATGTTTATTTGCTATGTCCTGCTGTTCGTCAACTGCTTCAGAGACGTCAGCCTCATTTTTTATGTTTCAGTAGATCCTGGACCTGCCCGGCCGCGCCCAAAATGGCGCCGGTGTAAATGGGACTCGTAACTGCTTGTTCTGTACTGGTTGCCCAACCTTGATATCACGAGATACATATGCAGTTTTGAAGCACATGGCGGAGGCTTGTCTGCTGTAGTGGGGCGCCCCTTTATCGTTTCAGTCGCCATTCCGCCCGCTTTTGCTACACTGTGCCTTTTCCGCCATTCAGCTGTTTAGCGCCCGCTCTTACGGCTACAGCGTCTCGCTCACCATGTAGTTGAGTTGCTCCCACTCTTGCGGTGCAGCGATAGGCGGCTGCCACAGGACTCTTAAAATGGCGGCCGGCTCTTCGGATTTGGGCCTGGTCCAGTAAAATGGCCCTGGGACACCTTGGAACTCGGACGCTTGTCTGCCAGGGCTTGGGTTCCATTCTCGAAAGCGTCCCCTCAGCCTTGAAGATTGTACAAAAGTCTTGGGGGCCCTCGACTCCCGCAGGCTTCCGGTGGGGAGCGGCTGCCATGATTGCTTGCGGAATGGCCACGACGGAGCTACGAGATGGTGGTGCTCTCATGGTGACGCCAGCTTCAGTCTGAAACATCCAGAAACAAGGTGGGGCTTTCATCGTTTGGGGAAAAAAAATGTTTTAATCCAATGAAAAGTGTTATTTTTAGGTCACATGACCTAGTCTTACATAATTAGGAAAAGAAAAGTAAAATGAACCAATGAAAAGTTTTATTAACAAGTCACATGACCTGTTATGCTTACGTTACGCGCTGCGCGGCGCGCTCTGGATCGTTTCCGGGAAGCTGCGCCTTGCGCACCGGAGCACTTCCGGGTGCGCTAACGCATCGCGTCATATGACGCATTACGCGACAATGCAGGTGCAGAATATAGTCAAAATGTCTCCACCAACCAGCGGTCGGAATTCCACCGCTTTCAGCAGTCCAAAAAGTTCGGTCAAATCTTAAGAGCGGGAGCAACTCAACTACATGGTGAGCGAGACGTTGTAGTCGCAAGAGCGAGCGGTAAACAGCTGAATGGCGGAAGAGGCACAGAGTACCAAAAGCGGGCGGAATGGCAACTAAAATGGTAAAGGGGCGCCCTACGACAGCGTGTCTTCAGGTGAAACGGATTGTGGGACAAGGTCCAGAATGAAAGATTCTTCAAAAGGGAAAAAATTCCGCCGGACCCCGGGAGCCGGCCGCCTATGCCGGGGGCGATCTCAGGCCTCACCAGGGCAACACGACTTGGGGAGGGGGCAGGAGCCAAGCGCCCCCTCTCAGTCCGCGCCATCTCACCGCCCCTCGGGGGCCTCCGTCAAGCGGTTTAGGGAGGCACCGTATCACATTGTTTTCTAATGCAGTCAGGTCCACAAATGGACCCCACCTACTTTGAATAGTGAAGCTGCAGCAGGTGCAAATAAGGTTTAAACAGTGTTACAAGAGCTGCTTAGAACTCTGAAGTATGGCACTGAACAACCAGGACTTATGCCATTTATGTAAGGCAGTGACATGGAAGCAACTCAGGGACAAAAAGCATGAACGAACATTCACGTATGAAAATCTTATTTGGAGAAGGGGTAGAATCCAAACGCCCCCTGCCAGTTCGCGCCACTACACCGTATGTGGAAAATCTGAAGCCATCATTCTACAAACTCTCAACGCTTGTTATCAGTGCATGACTTTCATGCTCGATCGATTGAGCTAGCCGGATCGGGCAATAAAAAGTATAAAATAGTTATGTAAATAGTTATTTAATAAAATGTTTTACTCTGTTTCTTTGGTGGTGTGTTGTGTATATTTATAATATTTGCATAGGGTTTGCCGTTATTTTGGGCGGTGTGGGTGGCGGAGTTGAGCTGTTTTGCAGCCCTCATGGTGTGGAGCTCAGTTCATTTCACTATTTTCGTATTTCTCATGAAGGGTTATTCCTAATGTTTGTATTTTACCGAGGTTAAAAAGAGATCGAATTAGTGGTCTACTGATTTTGCTCGATTACTTTTATTTTTTTACACGATTTTTCACTATCTGCAAAGACTAAACAGAGTATTGCGACTTTGTGCTTGTTTGTAAATAGAGAATGATCCAAAGAGAACCAATTGTAAAACAGTAAATGCTTGGATAATAATTAATCAAATGGAGAGACAAGCAGGTACGACGGATTACAACAGGGGTAAAGGTCTGAGTTAACTACCGTTCACTATCTGCAAAGAGAGAGTACTACTAAGAGAAAAGAGGGGAGTGGGGGGGGGGGGGGGAGCAGCGTTCAAAGCACATCAGCGTGCATAAACACGAAAACGTTTTTACCTATCACGTACTTGACATTTGACAGCTTTTGATATTTGCTATTAAAAAACCATTGAAATTCACAGAAAAAACCATAGGTTATACTCCATATATAGTTAGGAATTTGCATTTACAAAACCTTGAAAATTCAATGAAAAAACCATTGGTTTTAGGCCATATATAGTTAGGGATTTGCATTTAGAAAACCTTATTTTACTCGCATAAAACCATTGAAATTCCATATATAGTTATAAGCGCTAACTATATATCACGCACCCGCAATCCACTGCTGATGATGTCACATATTACATCATTCATGACATGGTTAGTGACATCACTGATGACATCACTGATGACATCTCAAATGACATCACTGATGACATCACTGATAACATCTCATTTGACATGACTGATCACATCACTGATGATATCATTCATGTGATAATACCATGAACCTCTTCAGACTCTAATATAACCTTAGATACAATCAGTGTAAACAGACAGTCACTCATCCATGGAGTTACTCACACACCTAGTCAGTTATGCCAAAAATCAATCACACCTCCATTTTCTCAACTATACAGTTGTACACACCTTACTTATTCAAACATATACTAACACATATTTACTTTACTCTCTTATACAATCTCTGATACATGTTCACAATGATCCATACAGCCACTCACACATTCACTAGCTCTTATGCACAGTTATTTATAGATGTCAACTCTCACATGTACTGTGTTTTACATATGTACTTAATTTGACATGTAGCACTGAGATATCCATTCACTCACTAATACACTCATGCACAGTCAACCGCCCATACAGCTGTTTCCACATGCAGTTTTGAATCTATACATATAGTGAATCAACTACTCACACATCTATGTACAGAGTCACACACCTCCCAGCCACCCATACACACACACTCAGTTTCCCATACAAATACTTGGACAACCAATCAATAACCCATACAGTTACTCATATAGCTACTGATCAACATATGCAGCAGTTTGTAGAACAACAGATATAATGATGCACAAATTAAAACAGTTTAGTCACTAACCCATGCACTCAGTGAGACACATTTAATCACTCACTCAATCAGTCAGTCATGCACCTAGTAAATCCTTCATCCAGACACTTATACATGCACTCATTCTTCAATATGTAAAACATGTTTTAACTTTACAGAAACATACAGTCACTGGATGTTGTCATCAGTGATGTCATCAGTGATGTCATTTGAGATGTCATCAGTGATGTCATCAGTGATGTCACTAACCATGTCATGAATGATGTAATATGTGACATCATCAGCAGTGGATTGCGGGTGCGTGATATATAGTTAGCGCTTATAACTATATATGGAATTTCAATGGTTTTATGCGAGTAAAATAAGGTTTTCTAAATGCAAATCCCTAACTATATATGGCCTAAAACCAATGGTTTTTTCATTGAATATATATATATATATATATATATATATATATATTCACTGAAAAAACCATAGGTTTCACACCAGTTATAGTTAAGAATTAGCATTTAAAAAACCTATTAAATTCACTGAAAAAACCATAGGTTTCACACCAGTTATAGTTAGCTGGAAATTTTACTGATATAAAACCATTGAAATTCCCACGTTATAGTTAGTCGGACTCACTATAACTTGCGCGTGCAATGCACTGCTGATGACATCACATATTACATCACTCATGACATGGTCAGTGACATCACTCATGACATCACTGATGACATCATCCTTGCGACAGAGTGACAGACCTCCTTTTAGTGTAATGTAACCCTTGAAACACATATTCAAAAATAGAAACTAATATTTTCAAAAAAGTGGATATACCCATACCAGTTACAACAACCAATTCAGTAATACCACCATCTAATACACATCCACTCATGTGTATGTATATGGGTTATTAGATATTTTTATTAGTATCAGTATGAGTTTCTATATGGTTTGGTGGGGGTATTACTTAGCACATAGATGCATGAGTGACTGACTCTTTGTTTGTATGTGTTTTGAAGACAGCATATGTACAGGACTGTATGGGTGGATGAGTGTCTATATGTGTTTGTTAGTGAGTGAATGACTGTCTCACTAGTGTCTTTATCAGTAACTACATATGTTTTAATCTGTGAGAGTAAGAGATTGTAAGAGTTCCTGTTTAAATAAGTATGTGTTTATATAAGTGATTGTTTAAGAGAATAAATATGTGTAATTTTAAATAGAAGTAAGGTGGAAGTGTGTGTATAACTCTATATTCAAATAAATGGATGTCCAATAGTTTATTTGCACGTGTGAATATGTGTGTGAGTAACTTTTGGATGAATGTCGGTGTGTAACAGGATGTATAGGTGTATCACTTCATATGATGAGTGAGTATATGTATGAGTGACTATATAGAACTGTTGGTGAATGAGTGGATGTGTATATAGATAGTGGAATTACTGAATTGCTTGTTGTAACTGATATAGGTATCTCCATTTTTTAAAAAATTTCAGTTTCTATTTTTGAATATGTGTCTCAAGGGTTACATTATAGTGAAAGGAGGTCTGTCACTATGTCACAAGGATGGTGTCATGAGTGATGTCACTGACCATGTCATGAGTGATGTAATATGTGATGTCATCAGCAGTGCATTGCACGCGCAAGTTATAGTGAGTCCGACTAACTATAACGTGGGAATTTCAATAGTTTTATATCAGTAAAATTTCCAGCTAACTATAACTGGTGTGAAACCTATGGTTTTTTCAGTGAATTTAATAGGTTTTTTAAATGCTAATTCCTAACTATAACTGGTGTGAAACCTATGGTTTTTTCAGTGAATTTCATAGGTTTTTTAAATGCTAATTCCTAACTATAACTGGTGTGAAACCTTTGGTTTTTTCAGTGAATTTCATAGGTTTTTTTAATGCTAATTCCTAACTTTTTATACAGACTCATACCTATGTGTTTTTTAGTGAATTGCTAAAGTATGTTTTTGTAAAAATGAACACTATAATGTATATTGAGATAATATTTTTAATTTAAAATATTTTTTTTTTATATTTCGCTTTCGGTGCGCGCACCGGTGCGCGTACCGTCAGCGCACTAACAAAAAAAAAGAAAAAAAAATGAAGGAGGGACTGTGTAATAGATAGTAAGACAGATAAAAAGTGTAAAAGGAAGTAACTGAGAAAAGAAAAATGAATAAGGGAGCAAAAGAAAGAAGAAATAGGAAGAAGACTAAAGCAGAGGTTAAGGGAGATTGTAAATGGATGTTGAAAGTAAAAAGAAGGACAGTTAAGTATGGGAATGTCAGGTAGTGACGGAATCAGAGGAAAAGAATAGCAGTGATTGAGGGAAAGTAAATATCAGTGAATATAAGTAAAAAGGGGTGAAAGAGGGTACATGTAAGTGAATAAGGGTAACACATGGGGAGTAATAGAGACAAACAAGAGAGAGAGTAAAAGAAGGACTGTCACAAAGGGACTAAGTGAACCAGTAAAAAAGGTAAGTGAAGGAGTGTGCATAGGCAGAAGTACTGAAAGAAATTGAATGTGGTCGGAAGTAAACATGGAACAAAAGAATAAGTGAGGGAAGCAAAGTAAGGAAATAGGGGTGCGGTAGGGTGACAGAAAAATAGTGAAAATAAAACAAAAGGTGATAACAAAAAAGATTTTGTAAACACACTTACCATATAATCAATGCAAACTTGTATCTATGAAAGATAAAAGAAAAAACACGTTATAATTTCTTAAAAATATATAATAAAATAGAAACAACAGTTCATGAGGTTTAAAAATCTACAAAAGTTTACTAAGAAATGATGCAATAGTGAAGGATACAAAAACAGAAAGAAAGTAATGTAGAAAGAGAAAAAAAAAGGAAAAAGAAATAGAAAGAGAACAAATTCCTAAAGGTAAATAAGATACTAAAAGAATGTAAGATATCAAATCAAAATCAGTAAAGATAAGAAAATAAAAGAAAAATGAGTGAAAAGGAGAGAAGTCTGATTGAGAAACTATAAATAAAAAAGAGGAATAGAAGATGATTGAGAGTGAGTGAAGTAAAGTAACAGAGTGAAGGGATGAAAGGAATGAAGTTAGTATAGAACGATGGATAAAACAGGAGTGAGAGAGTAAGTACACAGAAAGACAAAAGGAAGAACTAAGTGAACTACAGTACAATGGATGCGAAAGAAAAAAAAAGGAGAAAAAGAAAGAGAGGGTTAGGAAACTAAAGCAGTGGTACTGTGAGAATATGAAAAAGATAAAAAGTGGTGGAAGGAACAGAGGAAATGCAGACAGTTCCTATTAGATTAAGAAGTTGTGAATGAAGTGCACTAAAGAAACAGCGATGAAAAAAGAGTGTAAATTAGTAAAGAGAGGTAAATAAGGGTGAAAAAGAAAATGAGTATAAGACAATGTGAACACAATATAAATTACACAATGCAAACTACACAATAACTTCTACAATATGTTACATTATTTATTTTTGCTGTTCTCAGAATATATTGAATTTCACTTAAATTAGTGAGATCAAAGTCTTCATCATATAACAGCGGGAAAAAAAAAACACAATCTAAAAGATTGTGTTTAAAAAAACCCATTCAAACATACATCTCATATAAGTACACTAATCTTTGATTCACTTACTTTTCCGTGAGACCAAATTGCAGATAGTGAAGGTCCTTTTGGTGGAAAAAAGTCTGCTGTGCTCTATAACTTCCATTTCATCGACTTCCTATGAAAAAAGATCTAACAACATCATATGTTACACTTTCCTCACGGCCAATTTGTGTCAGATATATCAGTATTTTTTACTTTGAGATCCACTTAAAGTATCTACATGAGATTGCAGATAGTGAAGGTCCTTTTGGTGAAAAAAAGTCTGCTGTGCTCTATAACTTCGATTTCATCAACTTCTAACAACATCATATCTTACATTTTCCTCACGGCCAATTTGTGTCAGATATATCAGTATTTTTTACTTTGAGATCCACTTAAAGTATCTACATGAGATAAATAATTTCAAATATTAGATTAACTAACTAACTAACTAACTTTTATTAACTATTCCCGTCTTCAAAGGCCAATTCCCTTTACTAAAACTTTGGTTTTAAAAACACTAGATAAGAATTTGTAGAGTCATAAGGCAAACGTTGTTTATAAGTTAAATGAGAATCATTGCAGTAACTCCATCCATTTTCAGATTTTAAGTAGCATGTATAATGTCCTGAGGTGGTCGAAGATCCATCATGATAAATAATAGCTTCAGTTGTAAAGGTCCTTCCAGAAATTGATAACTGAGAAGCCACAAAATTTTTGATAGAAGTTGTCAATTTAGTTCCATCAGGTCTACATCGTTGGAAAACTAAAATAATATACTGCCCATACCTTTGTATAAATAATGTGGACAGCATTGTACAGTTACATTGGGTACACACCATATTATGATCTGCTGCTTTAACTAGATTTTTAAAAGACACTGATTTACAGTCTGGTAAAGTCAAATATATAAATCTTTCAGTGTCTATTGTAGTAGTACTTGATAAACTACAATTGTGGCAGTCATGCTGCCATTGATAAGAAAGACTGAAAAGATTATCTACATCTACACCTTCATCTTCCAAAACACCAAACATATACATTAAAAATTCCTGACAATCCTGCTGAATGTTCTGTGAAAATTTATCTTGACCAGAACACAAATCTAAAATATTTCGAATTTCTGTTACACTTTCTATTTGTGCTGTAACACTGCTACATTTCTGAAACACAGAATTCAATAAACCACACAATCTTTGATCCCGATTTTCAACAATCTGTTCTTGTAAACTTTTAAGAAAAAAAACAACATTAACCACTACATTAGCATAGCAGTTGACACCAGAACTGTTTTCAAACTGAAATCCAACAACATTTTCTCCACAATTCTTTTTCTTCCTGTTTTCAATTACAGTTTTCTCTACTTTTTGTCTTTTTGCAACTACCTCACTACAATTATCCTCATTTCTTCTTTTTCGGCCTACCACACGTTTTTCAAACAGAGGATATTGAGGCAAATGTGGAGCATACTCTCTTCTTAACCTATTGTATTCTTTAACACAATCTAGATCTGCAGAAATCTTTGTCTCATCACACGCAATCAAGTACAATCCTGATAAAGTTCTGACTCGAGATAATGCCACATATGCCATACCCTCTTTAAACACAGATCTTCCAATGTTCACCAATGCACTATCTACACTTAAACCTTGAGATTTATGAATTGTCACTGCATACGCCAAACAAACAGGAAACTGTTTTCGGCGAACATATAAGTCTTTTACAAGTAAAAATCTAGCAGAACAACGACTTATTTGTTGTACTTGTTCAATGCCATCAAATTTTATTTTTAAAAATTCAATTCCATCTCTATTTCTGTAATTCACAAAATCAACAACATAACCCATTGCTCCATTTACCAGACCGCTTTCAACATTTAAATTCCTTCTCAAAATGATACGACAATTTAAACACACATTCAGAGTCTTTTCAAAACCAGCTGTTTTTGAAATACTTTTCTCCAATGAATGCAATTTAGTTTTCAAATTTTCTGACAAAACAATTGTTGCACCCATATGCTCTATTTTATCTATTGCTTCCAGTTTCACAATCTCTTCATTTTCTAAGTCTAACATTTTTTGGTTGAAGATGGAACATTCTTGCAGAGTTGGCATCAAACATATCCCAGATTTCTTCTCAGTCATTTTTTTAAAAATATTCTCTGGAAGAATGTTTTCATTTGGATACAAATTTGAAATTAATCGACTATGCAAAGCTTTTTTCCCTTTCTCAGTCATTTTTCCAATTCTTACATCTTGTAGAATATTTTTATAATCTTCATCCTTGGCCTGTCGCATATTTTGAAGCAGTTCAGCATATTTAAAATTTAGCCATATATTAACATTTCCAATGCTTCCAAGGGACTTCCTGGTATCTTCATGCGTGAGCATTTTAAACACTGGTTGTCCTTTTACTGGAGTCAACTGCAATAGATCTCCAAAAACAATAATGTGTTTTCCTCCAAATAACACATCATAGTCTGTTTTAAGAATTTCTTGCATTCTCAAATGCACAAAAGCAAGCATTAGATTTGAGACCATGCTTACTTCATCTATGATAAGAAGTTTCATTTTCTTCAAGACTCTTGAAACTTCAGAACACGCATCTCCAGATAGCTTGTTGTAATGCAATTTATTATCATGTTCAACTGGCAGCATCAATAAACGATGTAGAGTAATCCCTTTAATGTTATGTGCTGCCAGACCAGTTGGAGCAGTTACAACACAAGACAGTGGTGAATCAGTCCTTTTCTGCAGATAACTTGCAACGGCTTTAATTAGAAAACTTTTTCCTGTCCCCGCTTCTCCACTTACATACAGTCGGACAGGGTCAAATAATATACATGAGCACTCTTTTTTCTCATGTCTGAATCCATGTTCAATCTGCTCTGTGACTTCATCATATATCTTTTTCTGCTCAATGTTTAGTTGCGTTACCAAATCTTCTAAGTTAACTCCATCCTGTTGAGCTTGTTCCATAGCTCTTTCCACCTCATCCATGGCAGTGGCAGCTTCATTTTGGATAATTGGTCCTCCTAGTGGATCCTGGCTCAATGAAGTAGAACTCTGACTATCTTGAGAACTGTTTCTAGCTATCTCTTCAGCAATTGTGGTTTCTTGCTCCATTTCTTCATTCAACATTTGCAGATAATTTAGAAAAATAGGACATTCTATGGTATCCTTAGTTGCATTAAAAGAGTCTTCATAACAGAGAAAATCTCCAAGTAGTTCCTCTTCTGTACGCCATGGCTTAAAGAGTTGCAAAAGAGCTAAATAGTAAAATTCTCTTTTGTCTGGAACTTCACAACTCAATTTTCGATGATTAATCAAATGGCCTTTTTTCTGCTTCACTAGACATCCTTCATAGCCAATGAGTGCATATTTTCCATTATTGATATCTTCTGTGATGTTCCTCTTATAACTGTAGTTTTGAAGAACTTCATACAAACATGTGTTCTCAAGGTGAGTACTTCTATTTGGATAGTATGTATCCAACATATTTGTCTTCAAAATATCTGTACTGTTTGGTTCTTTTTCCGCCAAATATTCAATTTCTTGTACAGATTTCAAAACTCGGTTTCGTGTTGCAGCAAGACCAAGACTCACCCAAATGATTGTTCTTGATTTGGCATAGAGACTTGCTGATGATAACCGATCAGAACATTCATATGCTCCAATTTCTCGATGCGACAACATCTTCAGACTGAAACTGTATAATTTCTTGCTTAGACTCTTTTCATGTGAAATGTCCTCCCACATTTCCTTCAGTTCTGTCTTTTCTTTTTTGGTGATGTAAGATGTCACATATCGAGCCACAGCAATAGAGTTGTCAGCAACGAACTGAATATCCATGTTAGCATTCCACATGGACAAAATCACTGGGTTGTAATCGTTGATGTACTTAGATTCTTCATTTCTTTTCAAATTATATGTGTTTTTGGGAGATTTTCTCGTCACAGTATGTCGTAGAGATGACATCAAATTATTTACTCTTCCCTTAGAAATCACTGGTCGAGGAAATGCAAAACGACATTTCGTGTAGTACTTTTCCTTGTTTTTAAATTTTCGACGACAGTACTTTCCACAACGATGAGATTGAAAACGTAAAACTTGTTGCCTTAAATTGTTTTCTTCAGTAGATTTTGGAACAGCACATGTTGAATACTCTTCAATGAAACTCATCACTGTTTCATCTGAATCTGATCCAAATTTGGGTGCATCTTTAATCCACAACAACATATGTATATGAGGAGCACCTCTCGCTTGATATTCCTTCCTCCAAAAGAAATCCAAAACCTCTCCAAGGGGAGGATTTTTTTTGTTGGTAATAAAAGACATCATAGCTTCAAATCTATGATTAAAATATCTGCAAACATTCACTGGATCTAAAGAACACAGTTCTCCTGGTGTTTTCAATTCTATATTTGGTATGTTTTCATTTGCCTCTCGTAGAAATTGAAGTAAATCGTCCCATGCATACTCAGCACAGCTAAGAGTGAGGAACCATGTAGGAGTTCCTAAGTTTCTTAGCATACATTTCAATTCTCCATGACGACGAAACCAATACTCGTTGGTTCCACGTTGACATGCCATGAGATTGATTAGCTGAGATTCCAAAATACTGTCTTGCAGATTAACTTTCTCCATAAAGTCCCTTGCACATACATTTTGCAAATGAGGTCCACTTTTTAATATATGATTAACTGCATAAGAAACCCAGACAAATCACTTTCAAACAGTAGATGAAATAAATATGGAATGCATTGACGAAACCTTGGATCTTCTGCATATAATCTTAGAGTCCGGTATTCAGCTGCAGGAATTTGAACTGGTCGATCATCATATCGTCCACCACAACCTGTTGGAAATAATTGTGGAAAACAACGAGCTTCCAAACTTTCTTCCCATACACTAATGGGACTTCCTTTTGCTGCCTTCATTTGAAACAAGTCAATTGCATTTCCCATTACTTCTTTGGAATGCAAAGGATGAACAGTATAATGTTCATATATTTCTTCAGTTCTAGACACATCAACTTTTTCAATTTGACCAACTGAAGAATCACTATCTTCTTCTGTAGCTGTTTCCTCTACTCCAACACTTACATGTTTGTAGTACTCATTGTTTTTAACTAAATACAACGTTGCCTTCTTGACTTTTTTAACATCCACTAAATCTTGCCAAATTTTCTTACTCTTTGTTGGAACCCCATTAACTAGAATAACTAAAGGATCTTCTTCTACTCTTTCTACACCAATTGTATTAATATTTTTCTTTACATCTAGAGGCAAATAAACAACTCTTCCCTTTAATCCTCTCAGTAAATCTGATGGAGGCAATTTCCCTGTCTTAGGCTCCATGCGTACAATAGCCTGAAAAGGATGGACACATTGAATCAAAATAGATTCATAAGTATTTAGATCCATCAATTCAGAAGGAATATCTATCAACTGAAGATTATTATAAACTGCTCTTGCAGGCATTCTATTTTCATTTAATTTTTTCAAACAATAAGTGCAAATACGCTGATCCAAACTCAAATCAAAAGAATTCTCCACCAACAAATAACTTACAAAATCCTCCCATTCACTATTATTTTCCAATTCACTTTTTGCATATAAATCAACTAACCTAGTCTGAATTTTATAATGAGTCCGTCGACAACACACACAAGTTACATTAGGCCTCTCACTTGATTTCACCTTAAACTTGATAATTTCCTCATCAAACTTTTCAATACTTGAAATTTGTCCATTATCTTCTGCATTACCATCCATTACTATATCTATTTCTACACTGTCCTCTTTATTCCCAAAATAACAAAACTCAATTTCTTCACAAATAGTCTTCACATCCACTTCAGATCCATGCAAAAGAGCACTATTTAACTGTTTAAGCTTAAGTGCAGGACTTTTTGCATAATACAACTTCCTCACTAATTTCCTTACGTTATTATGATGCACTGCTAACATCCTAAAATGATGAAAAACACTCCGACAAACTTTTCTAGAAAGACATGCTAGTGAATGCCCTTGCAAACCTGTGCTTTCTCTCACTCTGCAAGGATCTAACTCTTGCAGGATCTTCATTTTTTGTTTGAGACTTTTTTTACTATATGTACGTAAGAAATTTCGAAGCAAATCAATTGATTCCTGTCGCACACTACAAATACTACTGCATTTCCATGTGTACACTGGACCCTTAGTACGTCTCCCTAAAACTTCATCAGCTAACACCTCTTCTGCATCTCTAGATACAAGTTTCTCTTTTTCCATCACACAACTATCTTTCACCTCATATGCACGACCACTGGTGTCAACCGCATGCACCAAATCATTTTCCTGAAAGTAACTCTCCTCATTAAAAAAAGGCTCAGAACTTGAACTATGCATCCATTCACCAGAAAATACTTCACAAAAATTACTCCGATTAATAATTCTTTTCCATCTACTGTTCGATTTGAAAACATCCATTGCCTTATTAAGTATCCTAATTCTATTGATTATTAAAATAAATAATTTTTTCTTAACTTCAAAAGCCTGATCAACAATCTTTTCTACACTTTTCTTTTTCTTGTAAAAAGCAGCTTTTAGTTTACTTTTCTTTTCATTTTTTAGCAAATTTAAAACTACCCTATTGCGAAACATTCGCCTACGAATGTCCCTAAAAACATTTACCCTTCTATTGCTAACCATTCTCTTCTCTCCTGGTCCAATGGAAACATTTTTTGTGGGCTTCTCTTTCCTTTTTAGATTTGTTGACTTTTTCTGTATATTCACATTAGCAATTTCATTTTTTTTCCTACGACATATGTTACGAAGAAAAGACTTAATTGGCTTACCAGAAGCTTTTCTGGTGTTTTTTGAAGTAGTTGTTGAAGAGGATTCCATAAACTCTGTTGTTGATGTTCTCCTTTTCCGTATGGTATTTTTGATATTTCTTTGCCTTGAAGGCATTTTTGCTTCCTTTTCAGAAGTTGATTTGAATCTGTTGTTCTGTTAAAAAAACACATGAAAGACCACTATTAGCAAACAACAAAGTAATGTTAAAAAGCAAACAATATAAACAATAAATTGCAACATATTTAAGTTTATACAATAGCAACTCATGGCTTTATTTTTAAAGGCCTTGCGCCACCAGTGCGTCACTTATTACCCATGTTTAAACTCAAGCATCAGCTGCACATGGCATTCATAAATAAGGGCCAAATGCAAATACCAATCAATTGCACCCAAAAATCGATTTTTGAATAACATGTAAGAAACACTGTGCAGAACCTATGTACAACCAATCAATATCATCAAACAAAGTCAGAGCCTTATTTATGAAAGCCTTGCGCCACCAGTGCGTCACTTATTACCCATGTTTAAAGTCATGCATCAGCTGCACATGGCAATCATAAATAAGTGCCAAATACATATACCAATCAATTGCACCCAAAAATCGATTTTTGAATAACATGTAAGGAACACTGCACAGAACCTAAGTACAACCACTCAATATCATCAAACAAAGTCAGGCCTTATTTATGAAAGCCTTGCGCCACCAGTGCGTCACTTATTACCCATGTTTAAAGTCATGCATCAGTTGCACATGGCAATCATAAATTAGGGCAAAATACATATACTAATCAATTGCACCCCAAAATCAATTTTACAATAACATGTAAGAAACACGGCGCAGAACCTAAGTACAACCAATCAATATCATCAAACAAAGTCAGGGCCTTATTTATGAAAGCCTTGCGCCACCAGTGCGTCACTTATTACCCATGTTTAAAGTCATGCATCAGCTGCACATGGCATTCATAAATAAGGGCCAAATACATATACCAATCAATTGCACCCAAAAATCGATTTTTGAATAACATGTAAGGAACACTGCACAGAACCTAAGTACAACCACTCAATATCATCAAACAAAGTCAGGCCTTATTTATGAAAGCCTTGCGCCACCAGTGCGTCACTTATTACCCATGTTTAAAGTCATGCATCAGCTGCACATGGCATTCATAAATAAGGGCCAAATACATATACCAATCAATTGCACCCAAAAATCGATTTTTCAATAACATGTAAGAAGCACTGTGCAGAACCTATGTACAACCAATCAATATCATCAAACAAAGTCAGAGCCTTATTTATGAAAGCCTTGCGCCACCAGTGCGTCACTTATTACCCATGTTTAAAGTCATGCATCAGTTGCACATGGCAATCATAAATTAGGGCAAAATACATATACTAATCAATTGCACCCCAAAATCAATTTTACAATAACATGTAAGAAACACGGCGCAGAACCTAAGTACAACCAATCAATATCATCAAACAAAGTCAGGGCCTTATTTATGAAAGCCTTGCGCCACCAGTGCGTCACTTATTACCCATGTTTAAAGTCATGCATCAGCTGCACATGGCATTCATAAATAAGGGCCAAATACATATACCAATCAATTGCACCCAAAAATCGATTTTTGAATAACATGTAAGGAACACTGCACAGAACCTAAGTACAACCACTCAATATCATCAAACAAAGTCAGGCCTTATTTATGAAAGCCTTGCGCCACCAGTGCGTCACTTATTACCCATGTTTAAAGTCATGCATCAGCTGCACATGGCATTCATAAATAAGGGCCAAATACATATACCAATCAATTGCACCCAAAAATCGATTTTTCAATAACATGTAAGAAGCACTGTGCAGAACCTATGTACAACCAATCAATATCATCAAACAAAGTCAGAGCCTTATTTATGAAAGCCTTGCGCCACCAGTGCGTCACTTATTACCCATGTTTAAAGTCATGCATCAGCTGCACATGGCAATCATAAATAAGGGCCAAATACATATACCAATCAATTGCACCCAAAAATCGATTTTTGAATAACATGTAAGGAACACTGCACAGAACCTAAGTACAACCACTCAATATCATCAAACAAAGTCAGGCCTTATTTATGAAAGCCTTGCGCCACCAGTGCGTCACTTATTACCCATGTTTAAAGTCATGCATCAGTTGCACATGGCAATCATAAATTAGGGCAAAGTACATATACTAATCAATTGCACCCAAAAATCGATTTTTCAATAACATGTAAGAAACACGGCGCAGAACCTAAGTACAACCAATCAATATCATCAAACAAAGTCAGGGCCTTATTTATGAAAGCCTTGCGCCACCAGTGCGTCACTTATTACCCATGTTTAAAGTCATGCATCAGCTGCACATGGCATTCATAAATAAGGGCCAAATACATATACCAATCAATTGCACCCAAAAATCGATTTTTGTTTAACATGTAAGAAGCACTGTGCAGAACCTATGTACAACCAATCAATATCATCAAACAAAGTCAGAGCCTTATTTATGAAAGCCTTGCACCACCAGTGCGTCACTTATTACCCATGTTTAAAGTCATGCATCAGCTGCACATGGCAATCATAAATAAGGGCCAAATACATATACCAATCAATTGCACCCAAAAATCGATTTTTGAATAACATGTAAGGAACACTGCACAGAACCTAAGTACAACCACTCAATATCATCAAACAAAGTCAGGCCTTATTTATGAAAGCCTTGCGCCACCAGTGCGTCACTTATTACCCATGTTTAAAGTCATGCATCAGTTGCACATGGCATTCATAAATTAGGGCAAAATACATATACTAATCAATTGCACCCAAAAATCGATTTTTCAATAACATGTAAGAAACACGGCGCAGAACCTAAGTACAACCAATCAATATCATCAAACAAAGTCAGGGCCTTATTTATGAAAGCCTTGCGCCACCAGTGCGTCACTTATTACCCATGTTTAAAGTCATGCATCAGCTGCACATGGCATTCATAAATAAGGGCCAAATACATATACCAATCAATTGCACCCAAAAATCGATTTTTGAATAACATGTAAGGAACACTGCACAGAACCTAAGTACAACCACTCAATATCATCAAACAAAGTCAGGGCCTTATTTATGAAAGCCTTGCGCCACCAGTGCGTCACTTATTACCCATGTTTAAACTCATGCATCAGCTGCACATGGCATTCATAAATAAGGGCCAAATACATATACCAATCAATTGCACCCAAAAATCGATTTTTCAATAACATGTAAGAAGCACTGTGCAGAACCTATGTACAACCAATCAATATCATCAAACAAAGTCAGAGCCTTATTTATGAAAGCCTTGCGCCACCAGTGCGTCACTTATTACCCATGTTTAAAGTCATGCATCAGCTGCACATGGCAATCATAAATAAGGGCCAAATACATATACCAATCAATTGCACCCAAAAATCGATTTTTGAATAACATGTAAGGAACACTGCACAGAACCTAAGTACAACCACTCAATATCATCAAACAAAGTCAGGCCTTATTTATGAAAGCCTTGCGCCACCAGTGCGTCACTTATTACCCATGTTTAAAGTCATGCATCAGTTGCACATGGCAATCATAAATTAGGGCAAAGTACATATACTAATCAATTGCACCCAAAAATCGATTTTTCAATAACATGTAAGAAACACGGCGCAGAACCTAAGTACAACCAATCAATATCATCAAACAAAGTCAGGGCCTTATTTATGAAAGCCTTGCGCCACCAGTGCGTCACTTATTACCCATGTTTAAAGTCATGCATCAGCTGCACATGGCATTCATAAATAAGGGCCAAATACATATACCAATCAATTGCACCCAAAAATCGATTTTTGTTTAACATGTAAGAAGCACTGTGCAGAACCTATGTACAACCAATCAATATCATCAAACAAAGTCAGAGCCTTATTTATGAAAGCCTTGCACCACCAGTGCGTCACTTATTATCCATGTTTAAAGTCATGCATCAGCTGCACATGGCAATCATAAATAAGGGCCAAATACATATACCAATCAATTGCACCCAAAAATCGATTTTTGAATAACATGTAAGGAACACTGCACAGAACCTAAGTACAACCACTCAATATCATCAAACAAAGTCAGGCCTTATTTATGAAAGCCTTGCGCCACCAGTGCGTCACTTATTACCCATGTTTAAAGTCATGCATCAGTTGCACATGGCAATCATAAATTAGGGCAAAATACATATACTAATCAATTGCACCCAAAAATCGATTTTTCAATAACATGTAAGAAACACGGCGCAGAACCTAAGTACAACCAATCAATATCATCAAACAAAGTCAGGGCCTTATTTATGAAAGCCTTGCGCCACCAGTGCGTCACTTATTACCCATGTTTAAAGTCATGCATCAGCTGCACATGGCATTCATAAATAAGGGCCAAATACATATACCAATCAATTGCACCCAAAAATCGATTTTTGAATAACATGTAAGGAACACTGCACAGAACCTAAGTACAACCACTCAATATCATCAAACAAAGTCAGGGCCTTATTTATGAAAGCCTTGCGCCACCAGTGCGTCACTTATTACCCATGTTTAAAGTCATGCATCAGCTGCACATGGCATTCATAAATAAGGGCCAAATACATATACCAATCAATTGCACCCAAAAATCGATTTTTCAATAACATGTAAGAAACACTGCACAGAACCTAACTACAACCACTCAATATCATCAAACAAAGTCAGGGCCTCATTTATAAAAGCCTGGCGCCACCAGTGCATCACTTATTACCCATGTTTAAAGTCATGCATCAACTGCACATGGCAATCATAAAAAAGGCCAAATAAAAATACCATTCATTTGCACCCAAAATCGATTTTTAAATAACATGTAAAAAACACTGCGCAGGACTTATATACTAACATACAATTTCACTTCTAAAACATAACTATCTGCTTCCAAATATTCTCCATAGAGAAAATAAATCTCTATCTAAATTAAATGAATCATTACTTACCTTTAGAAATGCTTTTGGAGATTGAAAACAGTGTCAGACACACACACCAATTTTTCTTTAGCAGAGGAAAAGGTGTGCTCTCAATACACTGAAACCAAGACTGGCATAGAAAATCTCTATCTTTGTACACATATGCCTTAATTCAACCAATGAAAACTCTTCCCTCACTATTTTCAAACCAACACCCATCCCCCTCTCAAACCTTTCTATCTGTTACCATAGCAACTCCCTCCTAACTGAACTCTAAGGTTCAAAAGTTTATCTTACAATGTTGCAAATTAACTCAGCAAGGATGTTTGACCTGTCAATACAGCAGCCTATACAGGGTATTTTTGCTTTTGGTGACTTTGTTTAAACCATTCAAATTGCTTCTTTCACACAACATAACCATACACCCTAACTTTCAGTTTTCAACTATCTGAATCCACCAATCATTGCTAGTGATTCAAGAGCACAGAAACTCCACAATTATTTTTTTGTGAACTCCTACTGTTCCAACTGCCATTTCATTCCCACACTTCATCTGACTGGACCAGAACCTTCTCACATCATGTACTCTGTTTGGGTTATTGGACATAGCTACATCCACTGGGCTCAAAGGTATGCAGCTAGCAGAAATTTTCTTAACCTTGATTTATCAAATGTGGAAATCAAGTGGATTGGCCACAGAGGATTAAAATGTCACCAATTGATACCATTGGTGAAAACCTTTTTGCATCTGCCAGAACCTGACCTTATAATTGTGCACTGTGGTGGAAACGATCTAGGCACATTAACTGGGGTAGGTCTGGAAATGCTATTAAAGGACACCTTTCATCAATTGATGATACTTTTTCCCCACACTGCCTTGGTATATTCCAATATATGCCAAAGACAGAAATGGAACTGGTCCAACCAATTTGGTCCACAATTTGAGAAAGCACGGAAACATGTAAATAAATCTGTTTCTGCTTACATGAGAGACTATGGAATGGGTTCATTATACAATAATAACTTGCGTTACAACATGCAAGACATCTACAGAGGAGATGGAGTGCACTTCTCAGATGAGGGGAATAGAATATTCCTCCTGAATTTAAGAATGTGTATTGGAACCTACTTGTAGGTACCTAAATCAACCACAGAACCCAAAAGCTCTTTTCAGAGCTACCCTAACTCTGATCATTCAAAGCGTTTATTTTTTTCTAACTTTTTTCACTATTTTTCACCAAAGTACGCGTACGAGTACGCTTAAAGGTGCGCGCACCAGGCGCTACCCCCGCGAAAAATTAAAGAATTTTTTTTTTTTTTTACGTTTATGAGCCTCCTAAGCCCCCCTCAGAAAACCTAGAGGGTCAAGAAGTCTCTACAGTTCCCCCTTCTATCCATTCCGAACATTGTTTACCCTCCATCTTGTGTCTCGATTGTTCCGAAACACAAAATGGATGACTCCCGTTACGCTGCCCGTGCGCGTACTGGAGCGCGCACTAGTAAGCGCAAAATAAAAAAAGGTGGGAAAGTAATTTACGGAAAACCCAATGGAGACACTTTCATCAAATATAGAATACGCCCTACTACATAGCAGTCCCTACCATTTGCCCAAATTTGGTGAAATTCCATTGAGACATTTAGGCTACAGGCCTGTCTAAATATCCTGAGGTAAATTACATGACAAAAACACACTTGTAATGTTAGAATTTACAACCAATTAAAAAGTATCTCTCATTTTCTACGATTTTTTCCTGTCGTTTGATTGGTTAAGTACAACAATATATATAAAAGAAGAGAGGGAAACACAGCCATTTTGACTACTGCTTCCTGAAGTACACTTGAAAACAAATTTCACTGTCAACTTCAACTAATTTCTCTAAGGTAACTTCTAATTATGGAAGTATATTGTACACGTTAAGTTTATTTCTTAAAAAATATTCTGTTAGTGATATGCTATCCCTCTTTAATAGTTAGAGATAGAGATAGACTTCTCTGTAATAGTTATGGATTGAGTTAGGCTTCTCTGGTATACTAGCTCTACTAATATAGTTAATTTATATGCAATTTTCAGAAAGAAAATGGAAGGAGAAAATAAGGCAAATGATACTTCTATCAAAGTAAAGGTGGAAAAACCAGAAGATGAAAAAAAAGAAGTTGATTTCATGGATGACTCTTTGGATGAACAGTTTATAGAATGTTTGGAAGAAATTGAATCATGTACATATAATTATGAGGAAATTCCGGACAATATTATGTTAGAAATTTTATTAAATTATGAAAAAGAATCAGAGGAATAAATTTATCTTTAATAATTTCAATTGTTTCAGACAATATTCTTTTTTATCTGTAATTCATGAAGTATTACCAAAAATGTTTAAAATATAAAGTGAGACTTATAGTATACTGTTCAACTATTTTTCTGTTACATAGTAAATTAACTCAAAGTTACTACCTTTCTCCCACTATATTATCTCATATGAATATTTTACACCTCATTTTCATAAGGGAGCAGGACAGACTACTCATGATCCCCTAGAAATTCTCAGGGAGTGCTTAAAAGATCTGTTTCTCCTTTCCAGACAGACTATATTATGAATTCCTTATACCACAAAAAATACAATAACAACATGCAAGATGTCTACAAAGAAGATGGTGAACATTAAATTTAAGTCTCTTCATTAGTACCTACATGTAGGTACTTACATAAAATAAACAAATAAAAAAAAAAAACAATTCATAAACATACAATTTTTGAAGTGATTATTTTTCCATAGTACCCTCCCCGATACGCTCCCCCGTGCGCGCACCAGGCGCTTCCCCCGCGAAAATCGAAAAAAAAAAAAAAAATTTTGAGGCCCCGCGGGGCCCTTTAATGGCCCCCATATCAAACCTAGGGGGTCAGGGGGGGTCTACCCTGCCCCCTTATGGTCAATTCCACCCTTTGTTTTTGCCACCTCTTATGACTAGATTTTACCGATAGACAAGATGGCGGCCGCTCCGGACTGTTTAGAATGTTTACAGACAACTAAGAGCCAATCAGCTTTCTGCGCGCAAGTCGCGTGTCGCGCCGGGAGCGCTCACGGGTGCGCGCACCCGAGAGCGCCTATAGATATATATATTTTTTTGAACGTTAATTTCTCAAAATCCACTGAAGCACATATCTTGAGACATAGCAAAGGCACATCGGGCTACCAGTCCCTACAATTTTGCCAAGTTTGGTGGAAATCCATTCAGCCGTTCGGGCTAAAAGTGAAATCGACCGCCCTATGGAAATTAACATGGGGAAAACGCGTTTTGGGACCCCCCTTTTATCTCGGCCCCCGCTTGACGAATCCCCCCCAAACTTTCAGGGAAGGACCGGACCGCCATGAGACCATTTTCCTGAAAATTTCAGGCAGATTCGTCAACCGGCGCCAAAGTTATTCAAAATAGAATGTTGAGATTTAACATTGAAAATTATCCTAACTATAACTACCTACTGGCGACCGCCAGTAGGTAATATATATATATATATATATATATATATATATATATATATATATCCGTCATTGCAGGTTAACCCAAAGCGAAGAGGCCACAGGAAGAGTGTATTTGCTCACGCATTTAATGGCTTCTTGCAAGCAGGCAATGGAACAGCATGGTCACATCAATAAAAGTCTTAACGTCAGACGTGTTTCAGGAATTGCGATGTCCCTTCTTCAGTGGCGTATGGTAAGTGAGTGGCAGAGAGCACAGTTACTCACACACAGCTCAATTATAACACCCAGTGGGCGTGGCCCTGCACACAGCCTTCTGGATGTTGTAGTGTGTTAAAGGTTCTCCCCAGTGGGCACGCTCTTCATGTCTTTGCTAATAAAACCAAGTATTCCCCATGTGGGTAGATGCGCATTCTGGCAATTGCCTGACCCGCTTTCTGGATGTCATTGTGGAGCGATCGGGCCCCACCCTGCAAGGCGCTCGATCGTCTTCCTTCCTTTTCATAAAACAGAACAGATAGTGGCTGGGTAACTTTTGCGCAACTATAACTGAATTAATATTCTCCTTATATGAAGGCTCAAGGGAACAGGGGAAAGCGGCCACTTGCGTCCCCAAAGAAATCCTCTGCAACCAGAGAATTCAGCAATAAAAGGTAAGTTGTCCCCGAGCACATATATGTCAATTCTTATGTTATTCAAAGAGAAAAGATGACCACAGTCAAATGAAATATCCTTTCACAGTTCATCAAATTAAATTCCTTTAATTTCCATTTCTTTTCTCTTCAAAACATCAAATCTCTTCATGGTCTTCATCTAGTTCAAACAGAGGTAGCCAACAGAGGTAGCCAACACGTGTTTCGTCAGAGGGTACAGTCACCCAAATGACTTCTTCAGGGCAAAAATCAGTCCGAACAACTAATAGTAAAGGTCAATTCAAGAAGGCAATTGTTCCTCAATTATAAAGTGGAACTAAAAGATCAATCCAAAACAACCAATAGTAAAGACCAATTCCAGAGGGCTATTTGTTCCTCAATTATAAAGTGGAACTCATTCCATTATGTGTATCTGAGTTCTTCATATATGGTAATGTATAGTTCAGATCAGGGAGAGTACTCCTCACGTTTTCAAGGGGGTTCCGTTGAAATTACCTTCCTTTTCATGCCTGCACTAGCGTGGTGGAGGCTCAGGACCCGCTATCAGCGGTGGGTCTTCTTAACGGCCGGGAAACATCCGTTAACATCCGTCATTGCAAGTTAACCCAAAGCGAAGAGGCATGAGTGTATTTGCTCACGCATTTAATGGCATCTTGCAAGCAGGCAATGGAACAGCATGGACTACTGATCTCCTGTGCTGTGAATCTAAGTGCACAGTCCTGGACGGAGCAGAACGCAGAGCGGAGAGCAGAGCTCCGGGAGCACGAGTGTGAGCCGTGGGAACCGCCGGAGCTGCGGCGGCTTGTACGGCCCATCGGTGGAGCAGGGCGAGAGGGACTGATGGAGCCGAGACGGAGGGGAGCGGTGTACGGTGTGAGACTGCGTCTGCCCCCGGTCGCGTGTGTCCGCAGGTGAGCACGAGCGGAAAAACCAGCGGGCCATTTACTAAAAAAGCCAACCGCTAACCGCAAATTGCCCCAGCCACTCACCCCTTCGCCCCTCCACCCCCTCATGACCACCGGTGGAAGGGGGCCACCAAGGATCCTGAGCCTGAAGAGTGAGGAGCAGAGTGCAACCAGTCGTATCGGAGAGTCCGCAGATTCCAGTCCTGGTTTTCCGTTATCAGCGGGGCGTTTCTGGCAGTGCTACGTTAGCAGCGAGGAAGCTAGGACCTAGGAGGCTCCCTTCAGCCTCTTCCACCCTGCTGCAGACCCCCCGCATCTTTCTACCTCCCAGTGGGGGTAGTCAAGAGCAGTGGGGCAGTGAAGGCCGTCAGCACCACGAGCACGGAGTTCCAGGATTGCAGTGGGCCTGCGGGCGGCTTCCAACAGCCCTCGGTAAATCTCAGAATCTTGGGAGAGAAGAGAGGAGAGGCTGCTATAGACGTGGCTCAGATTCCGAGGCATCCCGCGACGCTAACCTAGGTCTGCACAAAGAATTGGCAATTGGAAACTCTACCGATTAGCTGCAACCAAAGGTGGTATTCTGCTGGCATCCCGATGTCAATTGGGACGGTCCGGTCTTCGGGGACACACGCTCAAGGAAGTGCGGCATCAGGAAACATTAAAGTGCACTCCTGTCAGTGAGCTCAATAAACTCTTCTGGGCTGTTGTGGGCCCCTCTTGTGGTGGATTGTGGTCCCTGTAGTTTCTCCCTCTACAACTCCAGGGTTGCCGGGGTGTTGATAGGGAGTGTGCAAGCTCCGAGCTCCAACTCGCTAATCTGTAGGCAATATCCTGCGGGTGTTTCATGGAGGGCCAAGTCACTATGCCACTTAGGAAACTTCCCCAGAGAAAGGGTACTACACTTTGAGCTGTCTCCCCCAGGGATGCTCTCCAACAGTCGCCGTCAACCCAAGATAAAGTGTCATACCCAGGTGGCCAATTGTCACAAGCACGGATCAGTGAGTTCTTCAGTAAACCTGCTCTTCAAACTGGCTCAGCTCCTACTTCATCACCACAGTGTGATGCGGAAACCCAGGACCACGATAAGCTCTCTTCTCCCAACGCTGGAAACCTTTCTGCATCAGATCCCGTCTCAGATTCTACAAAAAAACTATTGTAATAAATACTGTAGCTAAATTACAAGTTCAAGCCCAAGTTCATGGCAGCGTCCTGCCTGCTCCTTTAAACCTTCAAGAAAGCTGCAGAAACCGGGCAGCAGCTTATTCAGTATCGAAGCCCGCACTACGATGCAGTCCGGGTGTACATCAAATTGAGCCTAGCGACTCCTCATCTTTAAGGAAGAGCCCAAAGTATGAAAGCCCCCTGTTATCTAAAAATGTATCCGATCGATTCCTGGCTTACCTAGAAGCCTGAATCGAGGAATCTCTTGCCCACACACCCGGCTTCAACCCTTACTACAACTCCTTCAGGATCTGCCCCTCAGGATCTATAAGTCCTATCTCGGTCTCGTTTACGTCCCTTCATGTGAAGCAAGACGCAATTGCAACAGCTTTGTTATGGCAATCTCAGAAAATGGAACTACAGATTGGCTTAATTCACTTTGGCTTTAGCACTGTCTGACTTGGGCTCCAGGCTAAGCTCTCTCAAAAGATCTGTAGGGCCTCCTGATAGTTCGAACTCTTGTTCCTACTTTCCACTAATCAACAAACTCTCATCCCTTCCAGAAATTCTGGACGAGCTTTTGGACAGGGTGAAGTTCAACACCAATAGAAACGGGACACCGAAATCCACTCAAGAGTCTCAACCCTCTTTTTCCCCTGAAGAGTCCTTGTGTACTGCAACATCGGGTGGCCCATTATCAGCGAGAAGAACTATCTCCCCTTCCTTGGAATTAGACTTCAAAAATTCGCCTTGCCATTGGCGACCAGCCCAAGCAATCTCAAAGCTGGATCGGAGTGCATTAATATCAGCAGTCTAATGCTTATTCCATCAGCGATTACGCAGTCTGATCTCACTGACATAGCCCATTTAAACACGACTCACATGCCATCTAATCCTCCCATGAAACCTCCACTGTCTAGGAGGGAGAGAAAGAAACTTAAAAACCAATCTAAAAAACAACATCTTGCGAAAAGGAGAGCGGGGCTCGACGGGTCAGGGGCATCTAGTATGCCAGTTTCGGAAGCGAGGGGGCTCTCCTATTTTCCCATTTTTAACCTGGCCTCAAAACCTAAAATGAAAACCCCTGAGACAAGAATGATTCCCATGGACAATAAAGACGCCACTGACAATCTTGGGCCATTAACACAGGAAGTGCCTAAGAAAACGCCCCGGCACCCGGAACTACTGAACTATACTCTACAATGGCAACGTATGGATCTTTGCCAAAAAAAACTAAAGGAACAGCTTCTCAAGACCAAAGCCTGGGCAGTCAAAACAACATAGCACAGTTTCTAAGGGAAGTACCAAACACATGGAACAGCCCAAACAAAGGCCTAGAAAAGGCAAAACAAACCAACGTAGACTTCCAAATTACAACAGAAGGTGAACTGACGGGCCGTTCTCCTTGTCACTCGTCAGGTGACACAACCAAAACTCTTTGGGATCACCCTATACAAATGCAGAGGCCTTCTCAGTCCCAATTGATATACATCTCAGGAGGGAAAAGCCAACCTGTGGGGAACAATCATCCATCTGAAGTTCAACCCCAACATTTTAAGGCCCCGCACCTCTACTTGAAACAGTAGGGAGACAGAAATATCAAAGTCCGGAAAAATATGCAGAACTTGTCTTTTTTCCTCACTATGTACACAAGGGTCTGCATGACATCATCCACAGAAGCAACCTTATCCGCTTATTTAATCACGTTCCAGCGCTTTCTGGGGTGACCTCTTCAGACCTTACATCGGTCAAGTTTGCCTCAATACCAGGCAAAGGCGGTTCAGAAGCAACTGTTACAACGTGGTCTCGAGAATCCCTAAGGTATGCAATCTTTGGGGAAGCCAGCCTCTTTGAAAACTGGGGCATAGAACTGTGGGTTCCTCCACAACAAAAATATCCCCACGTTCTTCTTCAGGATGACTTAGTGGGGCCGTACATCAGCGTTCTGAAGGGGACTCGGGGTGCAACCCACGTCTGGCTTCCAAATGCTTCGAAAGTGGATAACCTCATAAACATCTCATGTAACAACAATCAACGTCTGGTGAGCTGTAAATCCAGTCGCCCTGTCTCCCACGCCACTGACAGCCGCTATGGGTATTCCGATCGACAGCCTTCAACCGCATGCTTCCAGCAGCACTCCTCCTAACGGGGAAGCTAAATGGTCAGACTCCAAACTGACCACTTCGTCTTGGAAAGTGGCTGGATTAAAGTCAACCTTCTCATCCAAATCAGCTGTGGAATTTCTGGATAAAAGTGATATAATTTGTTTTCAAGAGACTTGGTCTCTATCTCCATCGCCTCTCCACGGCTATTACGCACGTTTTCAATCAGCTTCCCAGCCTAATTCCTATGGAAGACCCTCTGGGGGCCTCTCCATTTTTATCAAACACAGGTGCAAGATCGCGGTCACTCCCATCTATCGGAACTTAACGGCAGGGCAGACCGTATTAATTACTGGTCTTTCAACCTTAGGCATGGGCTTTTCCTTGATCTTAATTAACTGTTACCACAACATAGCCAAAACTTCAAAATCAATGGCAACAGCTTTATTGGTCAAACATCTGGAAGAATTTTTATTGGAATTCGGGTCTGCAGAAGTACTGTTACTAGGGGATTTCAACATCAAAGACCTGGCTACCAACGCCCTTTCATTCACCAAAACTAAAGAGCCAGAAACCATGACTACTTTTTTACCCAACTACAACTTATGCTCTGCAAAGCAAATCACATTGGAACAGAATCCTGGTGCCCATCTGTCGCCAACATTTAAGAATCTTTCGACCATTGACTATATTTTTTTATCACCATCTCGTACCAAGAGCGACCATAACACTTTAACTGTGACAATGGGCCTGCAAGTGCCTGCCGCTGCCGAAATAACTGAAGTGGGGCACTCAACGCAGGTCGAACTCCACGCCCTAGTCAGACAAATTAAATGGGACGCCTCAGGTTCTGATAAGGTGGGCTCCTGGCTTATGGGAGAAACCCCAAACTCCACGCACAATGCCCCCACAGACTTTCATCACTGGTGGGACAATGCCATTGTCAAACTACGAGACCTCTTAACAGGCCCTGAAGCTCACCACAGACCCCACGGGCCTCGCCCGAAGCAGACTTCTGACCCGGTGTTAGCCAGCCAAAGAAGAGCCCCAAGGAAGGCTGTGCACCTGCACAAATCGAAAGGCACTGCGCACTCTGCTAACAATATGGCCTCACTGCGCAAAACCTTTAAAAAATCATCATGGGAAGCTAAGAGACAAAAAGAACAGAATGAGTGGCTAAAAATATTTGCCTTGCTAAAGGGAAAAAACCTGTCCCAGTTCTGGAACCACATGAACAAGCTTCGTTCCTCCAACAAGAACAGAGGGAACGCGGTTCGTGAAGAAGATTGGGCCCAGCATGTGATTCAACAATACTGCTGTGACACCGTGGACCCTGCGGAGACCGAACTTAGAGACTGTGTCGATACTACGCAGATAGAAATCCATGAGCTGACTACTCCAGCCGAGGTCTCTAAGTACCTGAAAGCCATGAAAAACGATGGCGCTCCCGGGCCCAACGTTCTTCCATCTGCGGTATTCAAATGTGCTCTGGAAGACTGGACCAAGCTTTTGGTCCCTTTATACAACAACGTGTTTACTACCTGTTGGCTACCAGACTCATGGTTAGGCTCGATCCTATGCCCAATATTTAAGAAAGGAGATCCCTCTCTTCCAGATAATTATCGACTAATTGCCCTACTAGATCTTGAGGCTAAGGTATACGCCCGGTGTCTTCTCAGGTCGCTAGAAAATGGGTAGCAGAGAACAACATCCTACCATATTTTCAAACTCTGTTTCTATCCTCGGCCTCTACAATAGATAACATCACCACTCTAGCTATCCTGAGTCAACAAGCAGCACAAAAAAATCATCTACCTCTTTACTGCTGCTTTATAGACTACAGCGCTGCCTTTGATAAAGTGTCTCGTAACACCTTATGGAGGAAACTAGACAAGTGGGAGATCCCTCAGAATCTGTTAGGAGCCCTTATCTCCTTGCATAAGAACACATGGGTGCGAGTTAGAACTGGCCCAAACACAGTCTCTGCAAAAATTCCAACCTCAGACGGCCTAAAGCAAGGTTGCGTTATCGCCCCCCTCTTGTTCAACCTTTACACCGGTGACCTGGGAACATTCCTGTAGAAAAGCAATCTCCTTCCGCCAAAATTGGGCCTTGCAAAAACAAACCTGCACATCTTGCAATATGCCGATGATATTGTTATAATGGACAAGGCAAAATCTGGCCTTCAACGAGCTTTAAGCACGCTCCACAAATATAATACTGCTAATACTTTAAAAATCAACCAGGAAAAGACAAAGGTTCTGATGCAAAACAAGAAATATTTAAGGTGGAACATCGGGCCAGCAAAGATTAAAACAACATCAAATTATAATTACCTGGGGGTCTGGTTTAGTGAGTCCTCTAGACCATCAGCTCATCTAGCTGCCTTGAAAAAGAGAGCAGGAGCAATAACATACTCTCTGATCCGACTTAACCAGTCCCTGAGCAGTCCTTCGGCAGAACCTATTCTGAAGGTGATTAAAGCCACTCTTCTCCCCGCCTTAAATTATGGGCATCAGGCCTTCCCCGGCGCATGCTCTGCCAGTCTCGACCACGCCCAAGTCTCCATTTATAAAAAAATCTTTCATCTTCAGAACTTCATCCACAGGGCAAGACTACGACTGGAGCTGGGCCTTCAAAGACAATCTATTTCTTGTGAGGCTGATACCCTGAAATACTTTATAAGGACACTAAAAGCCGCAGACAACACCCTAAAAGCCCGGCTAAAAGAAACTCTTGCCGGCCCTGGGAATCCATGGAATCGTCAAATCACAAAGGCCATAAGATCGCTACACATTGATAACTCATTACTAACCACAGACACTATTCCATACACAGTCTGGAAAAAGGTTATCAATAAGCAGGTTAGACACATTTCCCATAGGATGGACTCCCAGGCTTTAAAAACACCTACTGTCTTGCTCCTGCTGAATAACTCATACCTCCCTGTGAGAAGTTGGCCTGGTATATGATGATCACTATTCTAGTGAGCACCTTGCACCAGTCCAAACGACCCTTATGGTGATTGGTTGTAAGTCAACCTTATAGACCAGCTATCCTAGGGGTAGCATGGACAAAAGCAGTCTTAGGTTAACTCAAGAGGGCATGTGAAGCCAGCTGTTTTTCCTTATGCAATCCCTTTAATACCAAATGAAAGGACACCACACAAGTTATATATTATAAACTATATGTATTTATTACTAGAATAATCCCCTGTACTCTTTATGAGGACAGAAGCACAAGCGTTAAACAAAGAACTTCATATAACATACAAAAGTTGCACAAATATGGATAGGCCCGGGTGGCCCCTAAAACCATATACTAAAATAGTGGTATAAGAACCACGTCACGAACAATGGTAAGGCCTAGGGCCTTGAGAATCGCTGGGGCTACACTGGACTAACAGCAGTTAGGACGTGGGAGGCAGCAAGGAGAACAGTTTTCCGTCAATGGCCACAATATTTCAATATGAGTATATATCCAATTTTTAATAAAGTGTTGGTGACAGATATACAACAGTCTTATTCAGTCAGTCAGTCAGTCAGTCAAAATACACTTTATTCGATTTTTGTTAAAATCATAAAAGGCAAAACATACATATATTTAAAAAGACATTTTAAAAATACCCACAGTTCATTTTGTTTATACATAGTGTCCATAAAAAAGTCACTGAATTAGTCACCATTATACATACAAAAAGTAACAGTTAATGTATTCATTTTTAATTTAAAACAGAACAGTTCTAGGGATTCTTTTATTTCTACCTCTGTACGCGGCTGTTAAAAAACTCGCTACACAAAAAGTGACATGTGCGTCCGGTAACCTTTGGAGGTAAAGCAAGGCAGGTCTCACTTGTATAAAGCCCAGTGTTTTCAGGAGGGGAATTAAATATTTTCTCCTCTCAGAATCGTAAAATGCACAAAAAAACAGGAAATGAAGAGTATCCTGATTAGAGAACTGATCGCACTCACAGGGTGGTGCATGTTCTGGTTTACCCCACGTAGGGAAGGAACCTAATGAATAGTGGATTAAATTCAATCTGAATCTGGTTAACAAAAATCTATGCAAGGGTTTAGAGACATATTGCAGGTAGGGTTCCATCGAGGGGGAAGAGGACAAAACCAGATGTGCTCTTACTAACGGTTTATTAACCTCATATTCCTCTCTCTCTAAGCGTGTCCTCCCCTGGAATTCCTTCTTAATCCACGCAATGTCCGCTTTCTTGATTATGGATGGTGTTGTATATAACTCAGGTCTTCCGAGGGCAGTGAATGATGACTTTATATATCTCAGCCAAGCTATTTTCATTGCCCCCTCCCTTGCAGTCACGTCTTTAAGGATTGTGTGATTTAAAGACAACTCAGTGTTTAACCAGATATTGGCCCAAAAAAGTAAAGGGGCCATTTTCAATCCATCTATGATATAAGGTAGGCCAACTTCCTCATGTATGGAGTAGGTAGGTGTGGAGTTTGGGACCGACAGAATTCGTCTAATAAGTTTGTTCTCTACTATCTGCATACTGTCCAGATTAGTATAACCCCACAGTGCTGCACCATATGAGGCTATTGAAATGCATTTACTTTTGTAAACTTTTAACACGGCTTCCATTGGTTTAGCCCCTAGTCTTTTAGTAAAATCCAGCAGGGCAGCTGTAGACCTGGCTAAAGAAATACATTTGGCCTTGATTTGCGGGACCCAGGAGCCCTTCTCGTCGAACAAGACCCCTAGATAAGGAAAAACCGGGACCCTGGAGAGAGCCTCGCTATTACAAAAAAAGGTTTTTGTATGTAACTTATTTTTTTGTGGACCCACAATCATTGTGTGCGATTTAGTTACATTGATTTTTAGATCCAATCTGGCCATAAAAGAGCCAAAGAGTTCCAAAAGGGTCTGTAACCCAATGCCCGTGCGGGCGATGAGAACAGCATCGTCTGCGTATAAAAGAGCCGGTATCTGCTTCCCATCTACCCGCGGGACATCAGCATTGCCCGCTAACAAAGACTTCCCTAGATCATTAATGTAAATGGTGAATAAAAGTGGGGCCAAGATACAGCCTTGGCGGACACCTTTATTTGACCTAAAACTATCAGAGCATCGCCCATCCCTGGTCACCCGGACCTTCGCAGTAAGGCTTTGGTGCAAGCTTGCTATAAGGGCTACCAAGGGTTCCTCAATACCAAGCTCGCGCAATATAGCCCAAAGCTTGGCCCTATTAACCAAGTCGAAGGCCGAGGAGAGGTCCATAAAAGCCAAATATAGTGAACCTTCCCCGGCCACCGTGTACTTCGATATTAGGAGGTGTAAATTTGAGCATTGCTCTAAGGTTCCCCGTTTTTCCCTAAAGCCATATTGAATCTCTGCGAGATCCCCACAGGTCTCCAGGCTTGTTCTCAACTTTGTCAATAAGACTCTGCCCAGAATCTTAAAGGCAGAGTCTATCAAGGAGATTGGGCGGTAACATCCTGGATTCTCCCTGTCTCCCTTTTTAAAAATTGGTACTATGACAGATGTGTTCCATGTTACTGGAAAACATCCACCATTTGTTGCCCTGAAGACATTTGTAAGGACTTTAGACCAGGTAGTTGGGGCATATATAAAAAAGTCTACCGGGACACCGTCCGGGCCCGGAGCCTTATTTTTCGTGGAGTCCATTATGGCCTTATATACCTCCTCCTCATTAAATTCTACTGCCACTAGGCCCCTGGTCGGTCCTGTCTCATTATCATTTACAGGGTCATTGCCGCCATATATATTTTTAAAATGATCAACCCATTTCTCGTCACTGATGATGCAGTCGGAGATTGTGTTGATCTCCCCAGAGAAGAATTGGTTGTTTATGATGTCCCAGAATCTTTTACTATTCCGTAGTATATCCACGTCAAGCAAATCATTCCAAGCATTCTTTTTAATTGCATTTTTTCTATTTTTAACAACCAGTTTATACTCTCGCCTTAATTTAGAGATTAAAGTTTTATCCCTAGGCTTTATTTTAAGGGCATTTTTCAGTTCCTTATGGGCTTTAGAGCAATTCCTATCAAACCATTTAAATGGCTTGGGTGGCAAATTAGAGTTGGGGACAGTAAGTTCTTCAGCCGTATGTGAGCAAATTAGATTAAAAGCTGAGACAATCTCATCATTGGAGGCATTTTGGTCTAAACAGATTCGCATAGGTTCCTCTATCTTTGGGCGCAGGGAAGCCATAAAGTCTTATTCATTTTATTCAAAAAGTGTAAAGTTTTATTTCGTTTTATCATTTCATTTTTATTTTAATCTTTTTTCATAGTTATTCAGAAGTGGAAGAATTTCTTTTTTTCATAAAAAACATTTTATCGATATTACATTGATGGACAATTTTATAGTTCATACAAAAGAGAAAAAGAACACAATAAAGTAAACACATACATAGCAATATATAAAAATGTAATTCACCCAAATAGTTATGCCCCTGGTAACTGACAGTCTGTCACAACATTCACACACTATCATACTCTCACTACACACAATAACATCCAGAAAGCGGGGCAGGCAATTGCCAGAATGCGCAACTACCCACATGGGGAATACGCCCACTGGGGAGAACCTTTATCACACTACAACATCCAGAAGGCCATGTGCACGGCCACGCCCACTGAGGAAGGGTGTTATAATTGAGCTGTGTGTGAGTAACTGTGCTCTCTGCCTCTCACTTACCATATGCCACTGAAGAAAGGACATCGCAATTCCTGAAACACGTTTTGCGTTAACACTTTTATTGATGTGACCATGCTGTTCCATTGCCTGCTTGCAAGATGTCATTAAATGCGTGAGCAAATACACTCTTCCTGTGGCCTCTTCGCTTTGGGTTAACCTGCAATGACGGATGTTAACGTCTGTTTCGTGGCCGTGAAGAAGACCCACTGCTGGTAGCGGGTCCTGAGCCTCCACCACGCTAGTGCAGGCATGAAAAGGAAGGAAGACGATCGAGCGCCTTGCAAGGTGGGGCCAGATCGCTCCACGATGACATCCAGAAAGCTGGGCAGGCAATTGCCAGAATGCGCATCTACCCAGATGGGGAATACTTGGTTTTATTAGCGAAGACATGAAGAGCGCGCCCACTGGGGAGAACCTTTATCACACTACAACATCCAGAAGGCCGTGTGCACGGTCACGCCCACTGAGGCAGGGTGTTATAATTGAGCTGTGTGTGAGTAACTGTGCTCTCTGCCTCTCACTTACCATATGCCACTGAAGAAAAGACATCGCTGTGAGAAGTTGGCCTGGTATATGATGCTCACTAGTTCTAGTGATCACCTTGTACCATGCCAAGACACCCTTATGATGATTGGTTGTAAGTCAACCTTATAGACCACCTATCCTAGTAGCTTGGACAAAGCAGTCTTAGGCTAAACTCTGTAAAGGCATGTGAAACAAGCTGTTTTACCATACACAATCCCCTTGAATACCAAATGAAAGGACATCACACAGATATATATTGACAATAGATATATATTTATTTACTACAAAATCCCCTATACTCTTTATGAGCACAGAAGCAAATGCGTTAAAACAAAACACAGTTTAAATATACAAAAGTTGCACAATATGGATGAGCCCTAGGGGCCACCTAAACCATATACTAAAATAGTGGTATAAGAACCACCTAGCTGAAAGGAAGTAGGCCTCGGGCCTGGGGAATCGCTGGAGCTGTTCGGGACTAACAGTGAAGAAGTCGGGAAAGGCCCGCGGGACTCGGGTGCAGTGCGGAAAGTGCACGCATATACCAATGTAAAGTCAATGGTGCGTAAAAGTTACAAAGTTAGTTATTAAGGAACCTTCCGGCTGACCTAAAAGGACAAAACTTTTGAACTAGGCACTAGAGGTGTGTACCAGTGTAGGAACACTGGCGTTGCTGAGTTACCTCACTCACAGGAAGCGGGTGCACAGGTGCGAAGTAGTGTCGAGTTTCGTCACGCAGGTCGATGGTGCTTGGAGCTGAAGATGCTGCAGGCGTCGAGACGAGTCAAAGAGTCAGAGTCAGAGTCAAAATTATTTTAAAATCATAAAAGTATATTACACACATATTTATGAAATAATCTACATACATTCACAAATGATACAATATAATTTACAAGCAATTGTTAAAAAACAGTTAAAACGGTTAAAAACAATTGTGTGGGAAGTAGTCAGGAACAATTAAAGCGTTTGGAAAAAATTCATAATACCCTATAGACCATCAGATTGATTATATAGGTATTTTCATTATCTTATTACTTCTTACTGAGAGCCTGAGCACTACAGGGAGAAAAATGAACAACACATGATGGCAAAAGTTAGTCTAAACCTTGGCTATTCCAAAACACATTCCGTCGTTGTAGTGTTCAGTAATCTATGCCGTTTGGCGCGCATCGCTGCTACCAAAAAGTTGGCAACCCCAAACATTACAATAGGGGTCTCCATGAGTTGTAAGAACAACAATGCGGGTTTCACTTGCTTGAATCCCTTGTCCCTCAGAAGTGGTAAAATATATTTTTTCCTCCCCTCAACAAAAAAGGGACAGAAAAATACAAAGTGTGTCAAGTCTTGATCAGTAAAGGCATCACATTTACAAGGGGCATTATCCCTAGGCTTATTCCATTTCAGATATTCACCCAAAAGAAGATGCATCTGGTTAAAACGGAATTTTGTCAGTAGCCAGCGGTGATATGGCCTATTTACTACCGTCAAATAAGGCTGAATGGTCATGGTAGAAATTACTGTGTAATGTGCCCTTACTGTAGTTTTCTCGATTTCATTGGCTTCCCGATGAGTGTTTCTATAGTTCAAAAATTGGACTTTAATCCATTTAACGTCATCTTTACACAGCCTTTCCGGGTTACAGTACAATTCTGGGCGGCCCAATTGTGTGGCTACGGATTTAATATGTTTCAGCCATTTAATGTCCTTGACTCTATCTCTCCCCATACAGTCGCTGATAATTTTCCGATTTAAAGACAGACTAGGGTTCAGCCATAATTTCACCCAGAGAAGTAGTGGTGCCAAGTTAAGGGCATCCTCAATATGTCCTTGCCCCAGTTCCGAAAGGACAGAAAAAGAGGGTGTGGACTGTGATAGACCCAATAGAGAACGCATAGACCTGTTCTCCTCTTTCTGTATTGGGGCTAGATCCTTATGTCCCCAAATCCCGGCCCTGTATCTGGCCAGAGCCAGGGTTTTGGCTCTATACAGGGAAAGTATGGCTTCAATAGGTTTCCCTCCCAGCCTCTTAGCGAAGCTCAATATGGCTGCAAAAGACCTTCGTACAGCCATCGCTTTATTAGCAATCTGGGGGGCCCAGGTGCCTAAATCATCAAAAATTACACCAAGGTATGTAAATGTTTTAACTTTAGACAGTATCACACCGTTACATCTCAGGGTTTTTGTGTTTTCCTTTCCTTTCCCAATTGACATAACATGAGACTTTTCCATATTTACTACCAGATCTAATTTCTGCATAAAGGCCCCAAAAGTGTCAAGGAGCAACTGTAATCCATTAGGGGTTCTGGCAATGAGGACCGTATCATCGGCATACATCAGTACGGGCAGAGGGGACCCACCCATGCTAGGTATATCAGGTGTGGCTGTTGATAAAACTGAATACAATGAATTTATATACAATGAAAACAACATGGGCGCTAAGATGCACCCCTGTCTTACCCCTCTAGCTGATCTAAACCCAGCGGTGCATTTACCATCTATTGTCATACGCACTGATGCAGTCAGATCACTGTGCAGATAGGCTAGGAAGTTTACCAAAGCAGGGTCCAAACCCATCTCCAAAAGTATTGTCCACAGCTTCGACCTATTAACTAGGTCGAACGCTGTGGACAGGTCCATAAATGCTAGATGGATTGACCCCCTAGCAGCAACAGTATATTTGCAGATAGTCATGTACAGGTTAAGACACTGTTCCTCAGTACCCCTCCCCGCCCTGAACCCATATTGGGTATTGCATAAAATTTCATTTTCCTTTTCCCACTTATTAATTTTGTTTAAAATGACTTTGCCAAGAATCTTAAATGACGAGTCGAGCAACGATATCGGTCTGTAACACCTTGGGTCACCCCTTTGACCCTTCTTGAAAATTGGAATAATGATAGAGTGTGACCAAGAGGTAGGTATGTTTGATTTATCCATACAAGCTAAATTAAAAACATTTGCAAGGACTACGGACCACACATGAGAGTGTGCCTTGAACATATCGGCGGGAACCCCGTCCGGGCCGGGGGCCTTACCACCAGCCGTGTTTTCTATGGCATTTTGTACTTCTTTTACCGTTATTCTCAGTGGGGTGTCTGAGATTGTAGAGTCAATAGGGGTGAAAGGAGTTATGAAGATCTTACTGCCATAGATGGTTTCAAAATGGTCCAACCATTGTTTCTCGGTGATGTTAACCTCCAGTATTTCATTTTCTCTGCCATTAAACAGAGGTGAGTTCACTATAGCCCAAAACTTGGCACTGTCCCTCAGTGTTAGTTTATCATATAATGATTCCCAGGCCTTATCTTTAATTTCTCTTTTACGTGCCTCAGTCGTAATTTTATATTCCTTCCTGAGTTTTGACACTTCTACTGTATTACGCGGTATGCATTTCAAGGCTTCCAGTAGGTTTTTATGTGCCTTGGAACAATCGGCGTTAAACCACCCTTGCGCTTTACGTGGCTTGTTATTAGGTTTGCACGTAAGTGCCTGGGCGACATTTTTGCATATTACTTCAAAGGCTTTAATAACATTCCCTCCGGATGTCAATGGGTCTCTGCAAGTGTTTAATTCTAGACTTACTTTGTCGCACAAATCATTAAAAAAGTCATCAGCAATAATCCTAGACCATTTAACTCGTCTACCTTGATCATGAGCCCGGATTACTGTGGGGTAGATTGAATGTAGTCCGGTGTTTATTATGGTGGGGTTGGTATTAATTAATTCCATAATAACCGGGTTATGGTCACTAAATGCCGTCTGAGTTGCATTATAGGAAATGACGTTTCTAAGGATACTGGGTGACCCAAAAATAAAATCAATAATAGTGTTACTCCGCCTAGCACTATATATTGCCACTCTGTCTTTAGTGTTCACAAAAGCGGGTTCTGATATATCGAGATTTATCAGCAGTTCTTCTAAGGCTCTTCCTTTTACAGAGTGTTCAAAGTGCGGATGAGTCAAATAATCATCTTCCAAACAAACATCATAATAACAGTTAAGATGACATAGGTGTGTATTAAAATCACCTAAAAGTATATAATGAACAAATGTAGATTGACTCCTTTTATATTCATTTAAAAAATCTGTCAACATGAGGATATTTTCACTACCTTGTGTACCCTCTGTGGAATTATAAAAATTTACATAGAGGATTTTTTCCCCCGTATTCATCAGAACCTCCAATATTAAACAGTTGGGAGAGTTAGCATTTAAGATTTTCATCACCCCCGTGTGGTTTACTGAGATTAAGAGCGCAAGGCCTCCCTTGCTTCTTCCCCTATGCGACTTTTGTGCAGCTACGAAAAAAGATATGTAGCCATCTACCCAGAAATTGCATTCAGTATCCCAAGTTTCTTGTAATGCAACCACATCATGTTGCTTTATAATTTCCAGCCAAAGTGTGTCTTCCCTTTTGGCTTGAAGACCGGAAATGTTCCATGTCATTAATTTCAAATTTCGGGTATCAGTGTTGTTTCCGGGTTGATCCTCCACCCCCTTCTGCGTGGACAGTCAAATATTAGCATTAAGATTTGTTAAAACATCAAAACTGTTTCTTAGTTCCAGGCCTGAAAACGAGGCCACAGGGTGTTTATTGTTTTGAGTCAGTTGGGAGCTTAATGGTTCAGTAGCCCAATTGGTTTTGAGTCAGTTGGGAGCTTAATGGTTCAGTAGCCCAATTGGTTTTGAGTCAGTTGGGAGCTTAATGGTTCAGTAGCCCAATTGTAGCCCGTCGAGATGAGAAGAGTTCCGGTGGATCCAAGGGTGGATCTGAAGTGGTGAAGACCTGAAAGCAGAGGGGAAATGTTCAAAGTCACTAGCCAGTGACTACTGTGGAACCAGGTTGGAACCAGGCGATGTCGGGTGCAAACAGGCGATGAGGTGCACCTTGTCTCCTCAGCCACATGGACACAAAGAGGTCGAGGACGTCCAGGAGTCGATCACGAGCTGTCCCACGAAGGCTCTAGCTGATGGCGGTGTCGGCAACTAGATCAGAGCAGACAGGCCTTGGCTAATGCAAGCCACGCAGGAAGTGGAAAAACTCGGACCAGCAAGGTCAGAGCGGGTGCTCCTTTTTACAGGAGCGAGGGCAAGTCTGGAGCAACCAGAACCGCAGTGTACATTGTAGGTTTCTTCGCCAAGATGGCCGCTGACCACGTGGCAAGTGGCCAGGATGGCGCGTCGAGTGGCACGATGCAAAAGGGCCCCACGCAGATCGTGGAGATGCTGGGGGACTGATCTTCGGTGCAAGGGCTGCTCGGTTGTGGGGCTTCTCAATCCCCAAAGCACAGCGTCAAGGGTGCCTTGGGTGCTGCGCAATCAGCTTCTCGGGGGTCTTTCGAGATGTCCGATCCCACGTCTCTCGGTGCCTCCACGGGTCCCTTCTTTGCAGGGACTGTGGATCGGGCGGTGAGAAGTCTGGGAGTCTGGGTCTCGTCAGGCACTGGGCTCGGGCTCCGGCAGGAGGCGGCGGCAAAGCAGACGTCGAGTTGCTGGATGGTGCCTGTGTTCACAGGGTGGCCACTCCTAGGCCACAAGTGAGATGCTCTTCAGTCTTCTGTGCAGCAGAATGCCGAAGTCCAGTCGTCTTCTTATTTTCAAGTTGATTCAGGATGATCTGAGGTGCTATGGCACTGCTCCCACTCTTATTCCCAATCTGAGGGGTGGATCACCTGCTAGGGCCCTCCTCTGGGTGGGACCAGGAAGGGGGGCGGTTACACCCCCTTTCCTTTGTCCAGCTGCTCGCCAGGACTGGGGCTGGAAAGCCCCAGGACTGGTTTGGACAGGCTTATGCATGAGGACACCTTGTGTGCCCCGGGCATGTCTGATTCTATTCAGCCCTGTCCTACCCAATACACAAAATCCTGTCTGGGGTGGTGCTCGCACCTCCCAAGACAGGAAACCCTTTGTCCAAGCCTCCCTCACTGGAAGGACTCCCAGCAGCAGGAGGTCAGACTTGTGTCTGTGGTGGCAGAATCCATTTTGTGATGCTGAGGCTCTGGTTAACTTTAACCGGGGTTCAGGTTATGTACAAGTTGTGTCCCTCTAGAAGGGTGGAATGCTATCCCCGTCGACAGAACTGTCGAGGGGATAGTATTCCAAATTGTATCACACCTTACTCGACATGTTTTGATAAAGCCAAACCAAAGTTAGCATATAACCGCGAGGATTATAATGCACTTAAGAGTATATGGTATGGCAATATCCCGGAACAGCTAAGGGAGTTGTTCCTGACAGCTGCAGACAGGCTCAGCTCATGCTAGAGCACCGTCTCACATGTAACCACGCACTCTGCCTCCAGGATTGCAGAGGCCTTCCATAGGAGTGGCTTATAGGTTAACATGGGTCCAGTTAAGGTTAGATATAGGGATACTATATCTAAGTAAGAGGTGATTACACCAACTTACCCCAGCTGATTGATCAGCCAGTCGTGTCAAATATGGAGGCCAGGCCAGGGGCGGCACAATACATGCTGCAGCCCCTGGTAGGCCTTGGCTACACCTATGCCCTGGGTACCTATGGTACACTGTTACAGGGGCCTATACGGTGAACCAGTTCCAATTCGTAATGCACCTAGAGTGCATTGGCAGTAATTTAGAGAGAGAACAGCAGGCTGTGGGTCTGATTAGCAGGCCCACAGCCACATTAAGTCATAAACCAGTGAAGCAAAAAGCAAAAATTTGGGGTGACCATAGGATAGCAGACCCTACTCTCCTACATTCGCAATTCCTGAAACGCGTCTGGCGTTAAGACTTTTATTGATGTGACCATGCTGTTCCATTGCCTGCTTGCAAGATGCCATTAAATGCATGAGCAAATACACTCTTCCTGTGGCGTCTTCGCTTTGGGTTAACCTGCAATGACGGATGTTAACGGCTGTTTCCCGGCCGTGAAGAAGACCCACCGCCGGTAGCGGGTCCTGAGCCTCCACCACGCTGGTGCAGGCATGAAAAAGAAGGAAGACGATCGAGCGCCTTGCAGGGTGGGGCCCGATCGCTCCACGATGACGTCCAGAAAGCGGGGCAGGCAATTGCCAGAATGCGCATCTACCCACATGGGGAATACTTGTTTTTATTAGCGAAGACATGAAGCGCAACCACTGGGGAGAACCTTTAACACACTACAACATCCAGAAGGCCGTGTGCACGGCCACGCCCACTGAGGCAGGGTGTTATAATTAAGCTGTGTGTGAGTAACTGTGCTCTCTGCCTCTCACTTACCATACGCCACTGAAGAAGAGACATCGCAATTCCTGAAACGCGTCTGGCGTTAAGACTTTTATTGATGTGACATGCTGTTCCATTGCCTGCTTGCAAGATGCCATTAAATGTGTGAGCAAATACACTCTTCCTGTGGCCTCTTCGCTTTGGATTAACCTGCATAGACGGATATATATATATATATATACATACCTTACCCCCGCCGTTAGGATCCCGCTTGTTGTGGATGGTGATGCGGTCCAGGGGACCCGAGGAGGCTCCGACTTTCAAAATACTCACACAGCTTGAGAGTTGAAACTTTCCAGGCAGCCTACCCTCCCCAGTTTCCACACTTTGCCAGAACATTGCATTCTGGAACCTGTAGGCGTGCTACCCCACGCTGCACTCATGATGTATCTTAGGGGCGGAGCGACGAACCTGGTAACAGGATGTTGGCGGGATATTTAAAGATGCTACTGTGTGCCCGCATCCATGCAACACCTCCAGCACTGAAGAAGGCTCAAATATCATGACGAAATGCATTTGCTATGCTGTGTCTGCCGAATAAATGCCTCTGTGCCTCCATGTCTCCCCGTCTGTGGCCTCTTTCTTCCTTTTGGGAGGAGTTTTGTGGACATTCTACAGCGTGACTGCCAGCATCACGCACAAGAGGCCCCCCCATCTGAAAATGGGCTACGGAGCTGCTGGTTCTCTGCTCGCGCAGATTTCCTCGTTTTCCAGGGTACTGGATATTCTTCAGCCCCCATCCTGGCAAGTGAAGATTTGGGGCGGCAAGGTCATCAGTGATGGCACACTGGGTGAGGTTGCTACATACCTTACCCCCGCCGTTAGGATCCCGCTTGTTGTGGATGGTGATGCGGTCCAGGGGACCCGAGGAGGCTCGGACTTTCAAAATACTTACACAGCTTGAGGGTTGAAACTTTCCAGGCAGCCTACCCTCCCCAGTTTCCACACTTTGCCAGAACATTGCATTCTGGAACCTGTAGGCGTGCTACCCAACGCTGCACTCATGATGTATCTTAGGAGCGGAGCGATGAACATGGTAACAGGATGTTGGCGGGATATTTAAAGACGCTACTGTGTGCCCGCATCCATGCAACACCTCCAGCACTGAAGAAGGCTCGAATATCATGCCGAAATGCATTTGCTACGCTGTGTCTGCCGAATAAATGCCTCTGTGCCTCCATGTCTCCCCCTTATGTGGCCTCTTTCTTCCTTTTGGGAGGAGTTTTGTGGAGATAATATATATATATATATATATATATATATATATATATATATATATATATATATATATATATATATATATATATATTACCTACTGGCGGTCGCCAGTAGGTAGTTATAGTTAGGATAATTTTCAATGTTAAATCTCAACATTCTATTTTGAATAACTTTGGCGCCGGTTGACGAATCTGCCTGAAATTTTCAGGAAAATGGTCTCATGGTGGTCCGGTCCTTCCCTGAAAGTTTGGGGGGGATTCGTCAAGCGGGGGCCGAGATAAAAGGGGGGTCCCAAAACGCGTTTTCCCCATGTTAATTTCCATAGGGCGGTCGATTTCACTTTTAGCCCGAACGGCTGAATGGATTTCCACCAAACTTGGCAAAATTGTAGGGACTGGTAGCCCGATGTGCCTTTGCTATGTCTCAAGATATGTGCTCCAGTGGATTTTGAGTAATTAAGGTTCAAAAAAATATATATATCTATAGCAGCGCTCCGGTAAGCGCACCGGTACGCGCACCGGGCGCGTCACGCGACTTGCGCGGAGAAAGCTGATTGGCTCTGGGGTGTCTGTAAACATTCTAAACAGTCCGGAGCGGCCGCCATCTTGTGTCTCGGTAGGATCGAGACACAAGAGGTGGCCAAAACAAAGGGGGAAATGACCATAAGGGGGCAGAGTAGACCCCCCTTGACCCCCTAGGTTTGATGTGGGGGCCATAAAAGGGCCCCACGGGGCAAAAAAAAAATAAAAAAAAAATTTGATTTTCGCGGGGTGAGCGCCCGGTACGCGCACCGGGCGCGTCACGCGACTTGCGCGGAGAAAGCTGATTGGCTCTGGGGGTCTGTAAACATTCTAAACAGTCCGGAGCGGCCGCCATCTTGTGTCTCGGTAGGATCGAGACACAAGAGGTGGCCAAAACAAAGGGGGAAATGACCATAAGGGGGCAGAGTAGACCCCCCTTGACCCCCTAGGTTTGATGTGGGGGCCATAAAAGGGCCCCACGGGGCAAAAAAAAAATAACATTTTTTTTTGATTTTCGCGGGGTGAGCGCCCGGTACGCGCACCGGTAAGCGTACCGGGGAGTGTACCATGGGGAAAAAGAATGACAGTTTTAAAAATGTTTAGTTGTTTTTTTTATATATACACATACATATATATAAATGCATATGCACATATATATATGCATATACGTCTATATGTGTGCGTGTAGAGAGAGGTAGAGAGGTAGAGGTGTAGAGGTAGAGAGGTAGAGAGGTAGAGAGTAGAGAGTGAGTAATAGAGAGTAGAGAGTGAGTAGTAGAGAGTAGTAGAGAGCAGTAGAGAGAGTAGCAGAGTGAGTAGTAGAGAGTAGTAGAGTGAATAGTAGACTGAGTAGTAGAGAGTAGTAGAGAGTGAGTAGTAGAGACTGAGTAGTAGAGAGTAGTAGAGAGTAAGTAGTAGAGTGAGTAGTAGAGAGCAGTAGAGAGTGAGTAGTAGAGAGTGGGAGAGAGTAAGTAGTAGAGAGTAGTGGAGAATATTCCAAAGTTTGGCACAGCACCACTTTCACAATGAGTCCAATCAAATCATATCACTTAGAGTACTTATTGAAGCGCTGAATCTTGGTGTATATTCAAATGCTTTTATTTTCCTTAAGTTTATGTACCACAGCCAGCCGAAACGTTTCGTTCTGTACAACAGAACTTCTTCAGGGCGTTCTTATTTCCTTCAAGTTATGTCGGTATCCCGTTGTCATATAACTAGATATTTCTTCCAAATGTTAGACGAGACATAAGTATATTCTTATTAAAAGTGACTAGGTATCAATTTTACCCACACAATTCGGGCAGACTTGAGTAATTTATAGCATCCTCAAAGTCAGTCTTTCAAAAATTCCAAAGTATAGGACATGATAATCCAAATCCAAATGTTTCTCAAGAAAAGTCATTTACAATCGTTCGGAATATCGGTGTTTGGGCAGATATGATCCAGGGACCCCCAGTATGCAAGGGGAATTAGTCCCCCCTCTGCAAAGGCGCCAGTGGCCTGCATTGCAGAGAGGTGTAACAAGGGTGTGGCCTCATTACACTTCTCTGCAATGCAGCTCCCTCGTGCATACTGGAGGCTCCTGGTGGACTAGTTGACCCCAGGGACCCCCAGTATGCAAGGGGAATTAGTTCCCCCTCTGCAAACGCGGCAGTGGGCTGCGTTGCAGAGAGGTGTAACAAGGGGCATAGTCTCATTACACCTCTGCAATGCAGCCCCAGGCGCATACTGGAGGTTCCAGGTGGGCTAATAGGCCCCCAGGGGCCCCCAGTATGCAAGGGGAATTAGTTTCCCCTCTTCAAACATGCACGGGGGCTGCGTTGCAGAGAGGTGTAAAAAGGGTTGTGGCTTCATTACACCTCTCTGCAATGCAGTCCCCTGGCGCATACTGGAGATTCCTGGTGGGCTTTCAGGTCTTATATAGTTAGGAATTAGCATTAAAAAAACCTTTGAAATTCACTGAAAAAACCACAGGTTTCACACCAGTTATAGTTAGGAATTAGCATTTAAAAAACCTTTGAAATTCACTGAAAAAACCATAGGTTTCACACCAGTTATAGTTAGGAATTAGCATTTAAAAAACCTATTAAATTCACTGACAAAACCAGTTATAGTTAGCTGGAAATTTTACTGACATAAAACCAATGAAATTCCACGTTATAGTTAGTTGGACTCACTATAACTTGCGCGTGCAATGCACTGCTGATGACGTCACATATTACATCACTCATGACATGGTCAGTGACATCACTCATGACATCACTGATGACACCATCCTTGTGACATAGTGACAGACCTCCTTTCACTGTAATGTAACCCTTGAAACACATATTCAAAAATAGAAACTGAAATTTAAAAAAAAATGGAGATACCCATATCAGTTGCAACAAGCAATTCAGTAATTCCACCATCTATATGCACATCCAGTCATTCACCAACAGTTCTATATAGTCACTCATACATATACTCACTTATCATATGAAGTGATACACCTATACATCCTGTTACACACCGACAGTCATCCAAAAGTTACTCACACACATACTCACACGTGCAAATAAACTATTGAACATCCATTTATTTGAATATAGAGTTATACACACACTTCCACCTTACTTGTATTGAAAATTACACATATTTATTCTCTTAAACAATCACTTATAGAAACACATACTTATTTAAACAGGAACTCTTACAATCTCTTACTCTCACATATACTCACTTATATACATCAATATTCACATATACTAGATTAAAACATATGTAGTTACTGATAAAGACACTAGTGAGACAGTCATTCACTCAATAACAAACACATATACACACTCATCCATCCATACAGTCCTGCACATATGCTGTCTTCAAAACACATACAAACAGCGAGTCAGTCACTCATGCATCTATGTGCTAAGTAATACCCCCACCAAACCATATAGACACTCATACTGATACTAAGAGAAACATCTAATAACCCATATACATACGCATGTAGCTACTTACCAACACATGTAGCCACTTATACACAAAGTGAAACAATAATATATATATTTAAATATTTAAACATTACTCACTAATATTTATTTTTCAGAAAGACACATATTCACTGGATGGTGTCATCAGTGATGTCATGAGTGATGTCACTGACCATGTCATGAGTGATGTAATATGTGACGTCATCAGCAGTGCATTGCACGCGCAAGTTATAGTGAGTCCAACTAACTATAACGTGGAATTTCATTGGTTTTATGTCAGTAAAATTTCCAGCTAACTATAACTGGTTTTGTCAGTGAATTTAATAGGTTTTTTAAATGCTAATTCCTAACTATAACTGGTGTGAAACCTATGGTTTTTTCAGTGAATATATATATATATATATTCACTGAAAAAACCATAGGTTATAGACCATATATAGTTAGGAATTAGCATTTACAAAACCTTGAAAATTCACTGAAAAAACCATGGGTTATAGACCATATATAGTTAGGGATTAGCATTTACAAAACCTTATTTTACTCGCACAAAACCATTGAAATTCGCATATATAGTTAGTTGCACTAACTATATATCGCGCACCCGCAATCCACTGCTGCTGATGTCACATATTACATCATTCATGACATGGTCAGTGACATCACTGATGACATCACTGATGACATTTCATTTGACATTACTGATCACATCACTGATGATATCACTCATGACATCACTGATGACATCTCAAATGACATCACTGATGATATCACTGATGATATCATTCATGTGACAATACAATGCATCTCCTCACACTTTAATATAACCTCTGTTACATCCAGTGTAAAATACAGAATATAATTTTTTAAACCATTGACACACCAATACTAGTTACTACATACACACTCACTGATTCCTATGTCTACACACAGATTCACTCATTCACCCATACAATCATTCATACATACAATCACTCATCTTTACAACACTATCATATGCACTCATACACCTATACAGTCACTCACACTCTGCCACTCATCCATGGAGTTACTCACACACCTAGTCAGTCCTGTAAAGAATCAATCACACTTCCATTTTCTAATCAATACAGTTAAACATAGAGTACCTTACATATTCAAACCTATACTAACACATACTTACTCTCTTATACCATCATTGATACAAGAACACATTGATCTGCACAGAGTCACACATCTCCCAGCCAGCCACACACACACTCAGTCTCCCATACAAATACTTGGGCAACCAATCAATAACCCATATAGTTACTCATATAGCTACTGATCAACACATGCAGCAGTTTACAGAACAACAGACATAATGATGCACAAATTAAGACAGTTTAGTCACTAACCCATGCACTCAGTGAGACACATTAAATCACTCACTCATACAGTGAGTCATGCACCTACTAAATCCTTCATCCAGACACTTATACATCCACTCATTCTTCAATATGTAAGACATATTTTAACTTTACAGAAACATACAGTCACTGGGTGTTGTCATCAGTGATGTCATCAGTGATGTCATTTGAGATGTCATCAGTGATGTCATCAGTGATGTCACTGACCATGTCATGAATGATGTAATATGTGACATCATCAGCAGTGGATTGCGGGTGCGCGATATATAGTTAGTGCAACTAACTATATATGCGAATTTCAATGGTTTTGTGCGAGTAAAATAAGGTTTTGTAAATGCTAATCTCTAACTATATATGGTCTATAACCTATGGTTTTTTCAGTGAATTTCAATGGTTTTTTAATAGCAAATATCAAAAGCTGTAAAATGTGAAGTACGTGGTTGGTAAAAACATTTTCGTGTTTATGCACGCTGATGTGCTTTGAACGCTGCCCCCCCCCCTCCTCTTTTCTTTTAAGAGTATTCTCTCTTTGCAGATAGTGAAGGGTAGGTAACGCAGGCCTTTGCCCCCGTTGTAATCCATCGTGCCTGCTTCCCTCTCCATTTGATTGATTGTTATCCTAGCATTTATTGTTTTGGAATTGGTTCTCTTTGGTTCATTCTCTATTTACAAACAAGCACAGAGTCGCAATACTCTGTTTAGTCTTTGCAGATAGTGAAAAATCGTTAAAAAAACAAAAGGAATCAAGCAAAATCAGTAGGCCACTAATGGGATCTCTTTTTGACCTCGCTAAAATAGAAACATTAGGAACAACCCCTCATGAGAAATACGAAACTAGTGAGAGGAACTGAGCTCGACGCCATGATGGCTGCAAGACAGCTCGGCTCCGCCGCCCACCCCGCCCAAAACAACGACAAACCCTATGCAAATATTATAAATATATACAACACACCAGCAAAGTAACAGGGTAAAACGTTTTATTAAATAACTATTTACATGGCAGCCTGCTGTAACATCCATCACTGTTCCTGTCGAGGTAGCATAGCTGGCGGCCTAGGGGTGGAGGACCGTTGTGCAAATTGCCCGGGGACGACACCATGCGCCTAGGCTCGTCCCCAGTACATCCAGAGGTGATGTCCGACAAGTTGTGTGGGAGGATGCCTTGCTGATGCCGCCACCACCACCTTCTTATTGCCTGATCCGGCTAGCTCAATCGATCGAGCATGAGACTCATGCACTCTGATCTCCTTGGCCTCAGTCAAGCATCAATAGTAAGATTTTCATAGGTGAGTGTAGGTTCATGGTTTTCCATCCACAGACTAAAAGCCTGGAGTGGGAGTGAAAGAACAATAACTAGGTAAGAAGGAAGGCAGAGGTTGTGGTAAGGACTCTGGATATAGTATGCTACTTGGTCCCTGAGATGCTTCGATGCCACTGCCTTGCACAAATGGCATAAGTCCTGGATGTTGGGTGCCATAGTTGAGGGTTCCGAGCAACGCTTGTAACACTGTCTGAAGCTTATTTGCACCTGCTGCAGCTTCACTATTCTCAAAGTAAGTGGGGGCTGTTTGTGGGCCTGACTGCATTGGAAAACAATGTGATGCGGTGCCTCCCTGAACCGCTTGACGGAGGCCCCCGAGATAATTGCGCCTGCTCCACACCTTGTCCCACAATCCGTTTGACCTGAAGACACGTCCTGCGGTGCCCTGGTCCGACCATCACATATACCTGCGCCAGGAGACGGCGTGGGGTGCAGTAGAAGGGAGAGGTGGCGCGAACGAGCCTCCCCCACCTCCCCAGGTGGAGGTTTCTCAGCTACACCCCAGCGCTTCACTCGACCAGCTGACTTGCGCCCGCTCTTGCGACACAGTGCCTCGCTCGGCCAGCTGAATTGCGCCTGCTCTTGCTATTACAACGTCTCACCCGCCATCCAACGGAATTGCACCCAATGTTGCGGTACAGTGACAGGCGGCTGCTACGGAGCTCACGAAATGGCGGTCGGCTCCACAGACTTGGGCCTGGCCTGCAAAGATGGCTCTGGGCAACCGTGGAACTCGGACGCTTGACTGCTAGGGCATGGGCCCCATTCCCAAAAGAGTCCCCTCAGCCTTGAAGATTCTACAACAGTCACCGGGACCCCCGACTCCCGTAGACTTCCGGTGGGGAGCGACTGCCATGATTGCTCGCGGAATGGCCACAACGTAGCCACGAGATGGTGGTGCTCTCATGCTGACGCCAGCTTCAGTCTGAAACATCCAGAAACACTGTAGACTACCAATTCGATCAGTTCCGGTGGAGCCCCAACGTGGCCCGGTAGAGAAGAACTTGCCCTCCCCTCTTTGATTGATGGTTCTTGTTGCCTGTCCCTTCTCTTGTCATTTAACAGAACTTTTTGGACTGCTGAAAGGGGTTGTGTTCCGACCGCTGGTTGGTGGAGACATTTTGACTATATTCTGGACCTGCGTTGTCGCGTAATGCGTCATATGACGCATTACGCGGAAGTGCTCCGGTGCGCGAGGCGCACCTTCCCGGAAACGATCCAGAGTGCGGCGCGCAGCGCGTAACGTAAGAATAACAGGTCATGTGACTTGTTAATAAAACTTTTCATTGGTTCATTTTATTTTTGTTATTCTAATGATGAAAGGCTTGGTCATATGACCTAAAAATAACACTTTTCATTGCTTTTGAATATTTCACTCTGACTTGTAAAGCAAAGGACCCAGATGCATTTACAGTTTATCACTAACAATGTTCCAGGCTAATGTATTTTCCCGGGAAATTTACAACTGTCCTGCAAGTAAAATATTCCTATTTCGAGAAAAAGGGCGTTTCTTCGTCCCATGAGGGAGCCGTTGAACAAAAGAGGCTCGGCCTGCTGTCTTAGTCGCTGATAGGCATGAATATCGGATTCGTATCGATCACTTTATGTTGCAGGAGTGGAAAACACAACAGCCCTTGACATTTATCCTTACTGCGTTCCTGCGTATTATACCTTTTAACCGTCATGTAATTGGACTGCTTTATTTCACTTGCCTTTTACTGATTCGAAAACAGTGGCTATTATTCAAAACTTTACCAATCTAGGTACTACTACCATGTTTTGTTTTAAAAACCTTTATTGTGAAAATGTCAGTATACAAATACGGGCCTATAACCACGTGGGCCGGCCACGGAGCAAACTGGAATCGTATATGATGAGGGGACATTTACACTGTAGAAGAACGTAACGGGCGACCCATTAGGTTGCTAGAACTAAGGTGTCTAACATTTGCGGAATCGGTGGACGTACATTTTATAATTAAAGTACGACAGGGCCAGTTACAATAAAATTATCTAGATATACATTTGCGGGCAAGTACCATGGGTGACGTTAATTCGAACTTTCAATAGTACAGTAATCAATAACACATCAGAACTTAATATCAATAGGGATGTCGAAATATTCAATCAATTCTTGTCCCCGCCCGCCATGTGCTTCAAAACTGCATACGTATCTCGTGATATCAAGGTTGGGCAACCACTACACAACAAGGAGTTACGAGTCCCATTTATACCGGCGCCATTTTGGGCGAGGCCGAGCAGGTCCAGGATATAGTAAAAATGTCTCCACCAACCAGCGGTTGGACCAGAGCCCCTTTCGGCAGTCCAAAAAGGTTCCATTAAATGACAACAGAAGAAATAGGCAACAATGCATTTAGTGAATTCATGTCCTCCCTTGACTTAGTGGTAAACAACTCTAAATCCCATGTCATGGTGTTTGGGGCTGTTAAAAATAACACCAAATCTTTTTATTGTAACAATGAAGTGATCACTAATGTCAAAATTTTTACCTACCTTGGTGTAATTTTTGATACTAGGGGTAGCTGGAGCCCTCAAATTATAGCAAAAACCAAAGCAGTGAGGAGCTCGGCAAATGCAATTCTGAGTTTCTCAAGGAGACTTGGAGGGAAACCGAGCGGTGCATTATTAAGTTTGTACAAGGCTAAAACGCTGGCAATAGCGAGGTATGGTGCAGGTCTGTGGGGCTATGTGAGCAGTGAAACCATTCAAAGGGAGGAAAATAAGTTCCTGCGGTCTATATTAGGCCTTCCTCAATCGACAGCCACATTCTCAGTCCATCAGGAGCTTGGATTAGGGTACATTGCAGATATTCTTTCAATGGCACCTATTCTTCTTTGGATTAGGACCTGGACCAATAAGAACCTAGGTCTAAACCATAAAGTACTGTTGGACTGCCTAAGACTGGAAAAATTTTAAGATATTGCTTGGTTGTCATACATTTATAAGTGTTCTTTGGAACTTGGCCGCCCTGAGATATTTTCCGCCCCAATGGGTTTGAAAAAATCTGATTTAGACTGGGTTAAGCTCCACTTCTCTAAATTGAAGATCATACAGAGAGAGGAACAGCAACTTACAAAGCCCTCAGTTAGAGCCCATTTCTTGACTATTACTTGCTTAACCATTCAACCATATCTTGCCACAGTTAACATCCCTTTTCACAGGTGGCTTCTGGTTAAATTCCGGTTTAATCAGATCTATACGGTTCTCTGTGACAGCCAGGGCTGGTTTAAGCAAGAGGATGCACCTGTGTGTAATTGTGACAATTTCTCACTGCAAGACAATATGCACCTAATGTTGTTCTGCCACTTCTTCAATATACCCAGACAGAAATATTTGGTGCCTTTACTGAAGGACAAAGCCTTCCTTCAGGCAAAACCAGCTCTCCTGTATCTGCAAATGTTAGACTCACCTTTGGTTATGTTTAGTGTGGCTAACTATCTTGTTGCTGCAGTCAGGATTAGGAGAAGGCGATTGCAAACGTAATTGGGGGGTCTGCACTGGAGGTCGAAATGTGTTCTTTTTACTTGTATAACTTTTAGCTGTACATTACTTTTTAAGCTGTTTTTAAAGTATATATGTAATCTGATATTGATGTATGTAAATTTTCTATGAAATTGAATTGCCATTTTTAATTGCTTGTAGTATGCTTTTATGATTTTTAACTAAATCGAATAAAGTGGTTTTTGACTTGACTTGACAACAGAAGAAATAGGCAACAAGAACAATCAGTCAAAAGAGGGGACGCTTTCGTGAATGGGGCCCATGCCCTAGCAGGCAAGCGTCCGAGTTCCAAGGTGTCCCAGGGCCATTTTAGTGGACCAGGCCCAAATCCAAAGAGCTGGCCACCATTTTGAGAGTCCTGTTGCAGCCGGCTATCGCTGCACCACAAGAGTAGCCGCAATTCAGCTAGATGGCGGGTGAGTCACTGTGCCGCAAGAGCGGGCGGAACTCAGCTGGAAGGCGAGTGAAACGCTAAGAGGCGCCCCACTGCAGATGAGGTGCCTCCACCTGGGGAGGAGGGAGAGGCCCGTTTGCGCCGCCTCCCCCCCCCCCCCCCCCCGGGCACCCCATGCCGTCTTTCGGCGCAGCATTGTAGGATGGCCACACCAGTGAAACTTGCTGGACACCACCTCGTTGCCATCCGGATCTCGGTGCGTTCGAGTCACTGTACCGCAAGAGTGGGCGAAACTCAGCAGGATGGCGGGCGAGACGCTGTACCGCAAGAGCGGGCGGAACTCAGCTGGATGGAGGGTGAGGCACTGTGCCGCAAGAGCGGGCAGAACTCAGCTGGAAGGCGAGTGAAACGCTAAGAGGCGCCCCACTGCAGATGAGGTGCCTTTACCTGGGGAGGCGGGAGAGGCCAGTTTACGCCGCCTCCCCCCCCCCACCGGGCACCCCACGCCGTCTTTCGGCGCAGCATTGTAGGATGGCCACACCAGTGAAACTTGCTGGACACCACCTCGGTGCCATCCGGATCTCGGCGCGTTGTGCTGCCTTCGGCCTACTGTAGCAGCAAGTGTGGGCGCAACTCTGCTGGACGGCAAGTGAAACGGTAAGGGGCGCCGCACTGCACATCAGGTGCCTCCACCTGGGGAGGCGAGAGAGGCCAGTTCGCGCCGCCTCCCCCCCCCCCCCCCCCCCTGGCACCCCACGCCGTCTTTTGGCGCAGCATTGTAGGATGGCCACACCAGTGCTGCAACTTGCTGGACACCATCCGGATCTCGGCGCGTTGTGCTGCCTTCGGCCTATTCGCACATCGGTCCGCTACTGACGCCGCCTCACAGGCCAACGGATTTTGTAGGCTTTTTATAGCCCAAAGCCGCATAACAGGTCATGTGACTTGTTTATAAAACTTTTCATTGGTTCATTTTACTTTTGGTTTCCTAATGATGAAATGCTTGATCATATGACCTAAAAATAACACATTTCATTGGATTAAAACATTTTTTTTTCCCAAACGATGAAAGCCCCACCTTTTTTTTTCTCACTCGGCAATCCAAAAAGGTTCCGTTAGATGACAACAGAGGGGACAGGCAACAAGAACCATCAGTCAAAAGAGGGGAGGGCAAGTTCTTCCCTACCGGGTCACGTTGAGGCTCCACCGGAAGTCATCGAATTGATAGTCTACAGTGTTTCTGGATGTTTCAGACTGAAGCTGGCGTCAGCATGAGAACACCACCATCTCGTAGCTCCGTCGTGGCCATTCCGCAAGCAATCATGGCAGCCGCTCCCCACCGGAAGCCTGCGGGAGTCGGGGGCCCCCATGACTTTTGTAGAATATTCAAGGCTGAGGGGACGCTTTCGAGAATGGGGCCCAAGCCCTAGCAGGCAAATGTCCGAGTTCAAATGTGTCCCAGGGCCATTTTAGTGGACCAGGCCCAAATCCGAAGAGGCGGCCGCCATTTTAAGAGTCCTGTGGCAGCCGCCTATCGCTGCACCGCAAGAGTGGGCGCAATTCAACTAGATGGTGGGCGAGACGCTGTAGCCGCAAGAGCGGGCGCAATTCAACTGGATGGTGGGCGAGACGCTGTAGCTGCAAGAGCGGGCGGTAAACAGCTGAATGGCGGATGAGGCACAGTGCAGCAAAAGCGGGCGGAAAACCGCTGAATGGCAACTGAAACGGTAAAGGGGCGCCCCATTGCAGCAGAGGAGCCTCCACCTGGGGAGGCCCGTTCACGCCGCCTCCCTCCCCCCCCCCCCCCCGGGGCGCCCCACGCCGTTTTTCGGCGCAGCATTGTAGGGTGCCAAGACCAGTGTGGCAAGTAAAGGACATCACCTGGGTACCGTCCAGATCTCAGCGCGTTGTGCTGCCTTCAGACTATTCGCACAACAGACCGCTACTGACGCCACCTCACAGCAGACCATTGTTGCTTTGTTTTAAAAAAAAATGTTTTAACGTGTTTACTTTGTTGGAGCGTTGTATATATTTATAAGTTATTAAAGTGTTATAATCCTACTACTTTGTTGGAGTGCTATATATTTTTAATGTGACACATAATTGTGAAGACTTTGATGTACAAAAAGGCATCCCTGGAATCTTCCGCTTCAGGCTCGGTCCCACACACCCTCACAGTGAGAATCCCCTCCCCAATCACAATACAGGATGGTTATCAGATAGTAGGAACGCGTGTGGTGTGATGGATCTCATGGGGTGGGGGCCTTGATCTACTGTAACTCCTTTGAAGAGGGGTGATTCTTTACAGTTGGGGCCATAAACTACTTCCGCATGGCTAGGTGATAGCCTGGAACCGGCCTGGACAATCGGACACAGAGGAAGAGGAGTGTCAGAGGGTGCGGTAGTGAATAGGGTGAAAGGGAGGTGTTGGGCGGGCACTGGGTGTGATTCTCAGGGAAGAGCAGCGCAGATGGGGGGAGGTTTATGACCCATGCATGAGAGAGAGAGCGGGGGTGACCAGTGCGTGGGGGAGATGCTTGCGAGGGTGGGGAGCCATGCTGAGGATCGGCGGCGTGCAGAGAGTGGGTCTGGTCAAGGCATCTAAAATGGCTGCCGTGCACGACAAAAGTGTGGCATTGGAAAAAAAGCAAGATGGCGCAGACAATGTTTATCAATACGGATTAATTTATAACAATTATTTTTAACAATATATTTACTCGCAGTGTCAAAATGGCGGTCAACACTTCCTGATTTCCTTCGAATCGAACGTTAACAGACGTCACGCAGCAAAAAAAAAAAAAAAACGCTCACGCGCAGCCGCTGGAAGACAAGTATCAACATATATGAGCATCCTCAGCCACCCTCAGAAAACATAGGGGGTCAGGATACGTCTCCCGTACCCCCTTATACCCACTTCTCACATTGTTTTTCCTCCATCTTGTAATTTAATTAAAACGAAACACAAAATGGCGAATTCCCGTTTCGCAACCCGGTTCGCTACCCGGTTCGCGAACCGGGAAGCGCTTCTACCGCAAAAAAACAAATTTCTTTTATTTGCCCCACGGGACCCTTTAATAACCCCAACATCATTCCTAAGGGGTCAAGAAGGGTCTACCTTGCCCCCTTTCAATAAATTCCCCCTTCGTTTTTCTCCTCCTCTTGTCTCTCGATCCTACCGAGAGACAAGATGGCGGCCGTTCCGGACTGTTTAGAATGTTGACAGACACCGGAGAGCCAATCAGCTTCGCTTCGCAAAGTTCCGTTACGCGAAAAGTTCGCGAACCGGAGCGCTACCCGGGACGCTGTCACAGATATATCTGTTTTTTAAAACGTTAATTTCTCAAAATCCACTGGAGCACATATCTTGAGACCTAGCAAAGGCACATCGGGCTAACAGTCCCTACAATTTTGCCAAGTTTCGTGCAAATCCATTCAGCCGTTCGAGCTAAAAGTGAGGCCAAACGCCCTATGGAAAAATGAATGGGAAAAACGTGTTATGGGACCCCCCTTTTTTCTCGGCCCCCCCTTGACGAAACCCCTCCAAATTTTCAGGGGCTGCTCAGAAACAAAATGTGCCATTTTCCTGAAAATGTCAGCCGATTCCGTCCACAAACGCCAAAGTTATTAGACATAGAATTTTCAAAAGTCCCATAGAGAAAAAATCCTAACTATATATACCTACTGGCAACCGCCAGTAGGTAATATATATATATATATATATATATATATATATATATATATATATATATATATATATATATATACATATTACCTACTGGCGGTCGCCAGTAGGTATATATAGTTAGGATTTTTTCCCTATGGGATTTCTGAAAATTCTATGCCTAATAACTTTTGCGTTCGTGGACGGAATTGGCTGAAATTTTCAGGAAAATGGCACATTTTGTTTCTGAGCAGACCTTGAAAATTTGGGGGGGTTTTGTGGAGGGGGGGCCGAGAAAAAAGGGGGGTCCCAAAACGCCTTTTTCCCATGTTAATTTCCATAGGGCGGTTGGACTCACTTTTAGCCCGAACGGCTGAATGGATTTTCACGAAACTTGGCAAAATTGTAGGGACTGTTAGCCCGATGTGCCTTTGCTAGGTCTCAATATATGTGCTTCAGTGGATTTTGAGAAATTAACGTTTAAATCAAGATATATATCTGTAACAGCGCTCCGGGCAGCTATCCGGTTAGCGAACCTTTCGCGTAACGGAACTTTGCGATGAGAAGCTGATTGGCCCTCCGGTGTCTGTCAACATTCTAAACAGTCCGGAGCGGCCGCCATCTTGTCTCTCGGTAGGATCGAGAGACAAGAGGAGGCCAAAACAAAGGGGGAAATTACCATAAGGGGGCATAGTAGATCCTCGTTGACCCCCTAGGTTTTATGTGGAGGTTTTAAAAGGGCCTAGGAGGGTCCAAAAAAAAAAATTTTTTTTTGCGTGGTAAGCGCCAAGTTCGCGAACCGGATAGCTTTCTGGGCAGCGAACTTTATGGATAAAAGAATGAAAGACTTTTCTAATACTGTATGTTAATTGTTTGTTGTTTTTCTTGTTTTTTTTTGTTTTCTTTATTTATTTATTTTTTTTATTATGATTGTGTTTCATACTTTATTAAATTTTCTAACATTTCATTGTCAGAAATGTCATAATTTATTATAGGGTGTAATTGTTTTTCATTTTGAAGCAAGTTGTCTACTGCTTCAACACATTGTAGAAGTTCGTGGTCTCTACTGTCATCCATAAAGTCATCAAGTTTGTCTTGGCTGCTCTCCTTCAGTTAGGATTTTTTCCCTATGGGATTTCTGAAAATTCTATGCCTAATAACTTTTGCGTTCGTGGACGGAATTGGCTGAAATTTTCAGGAAAATGGCACATTTTGTTTCTGAGCAGACCTTGAAAATTTGGGGGGGTTTTGTGGAGGGGGGGCCGAGAAAAAAGGGGGGTCCCAAAACGCCTTTTTCCCATGTTAATTTCCATAGGGCGGTTGGACTCACTTTTAGCCCGAACGGCTGAATGGATTTTCACGAAACTTGGCAAAATTGTAGGGACTGTTAGCCCGATGTGCCTTTGCTAGGTCTCAATATATGTGCTTCAGTGGATTTTGAGAAATTAACGTTTAAATCAAGATATATATCTGTAACAGCGCTCCGGGCAGCTATCCGGTTAGCGAACCTTTCGCGTAACGGAACTTTGCGATGAGAAGCTGATTGGCCCTCCGGTGTCTGTCAACATTCTAAACAGTCCGGAGCGGCCGCCATCTTGTCTCTCGGTAGGATCGAGAGACAAGAGGAGGCCAAAACAAAGGGGGAAATTACCATAAGGGGGCATAGTAGATCCTCGTTGACCCCCTAGGTTTTATGTGGAGGTTTTAAAAGGGCCTAGGAGGGTCCAAAAAAAAAAATTTTTTTTTGCGTGGTAAGCGCCAAGTTCGCGAACCGGATAGCTTTCTGGGCAGCGAACTTTATGGATAAAAGAATGAAAGACTTTTCTAATACTGTATGTTAATTGTTTGTTGTTTTTCTTGTTTTTTTTTGTTTTCTTTATTTATTTATTTTTTTTATTATGATTGTGTTTCATACTTTATTAAATTTTCTAACATTTCATTGTCAGAAATGTCATAATTTATTATAGGGTGTAATTGTTTTTCATTTTGAAGCAAGTTGTCTACTGCTTCAACACATTGTAGAAGTTCGTGGTCTCTACTGTCATCCATAAAGTCATCAAGTTTGTCTTGGCTGCTCTCCTTCAGTTCAATCGAAAATGAAACTTGCTGCTCGCCTTCCATTTTGCCTGAAATTTGGATTAAAAAAATATATATTAGTAGAGATAGGGCACTGTTGGGATTAATTTTAGATAGGCAGTTTTTATCAGTGAATTTATCTTTTGGCAGTGTATAGTATGAGAGTGGAAATAGGACTAAAAAAAAGTGTATGTGATTTAACCAAGACACTACTACTACAGAGGGATAGTGTATATGTAGCAGAAAAAGTCTACTATATTAAGTCATAGTGCACAATATATTAAATTATAACTTACCTTCACAAAGAAGTTGAAGTTTTTTGAAGCTTTTGAAATAGGAGGTACAACAAGAAGTAGTAGTCAAAATGGCTGTGTTTCCTTCTCTCCCTTTATATATATACAGGTATATAACCAATCAAATGTCAGGTAATAAAAGTAGAAAATGAAAGTAACATTTTCATTGGTTGTCAATTCCAACAATTCAGATGTGTTTTGTGAAGTAATTTACCTCACGGTACTTGGAGAGGTCTACAGGCTAAATGGCTAAATGGAATTTCAATGAAATTTGTGAGAATGGAAGGGATTGTTATGTAGTATGAGCTAATCTATATTTGGTGAGAGTGTTTCTAGTCGTTATTCTGTAAATTACTTTCCCGCCTTTTTTTAGGACCGCTTTCCGGGAAGCTGCCCGGTTAGCGAACCTTAAGCGTCACGGGAGTCCACCATTTTGTGTTTCGTTCGCATTAAGATACAAGATGGAGGGCAAATAATGTTTAGAATGGGTAGAAGGGGTCATGGTAGACTTATCTTGACCCCCTAGGTTTTCTGAGCGTGGCTGAGGAGGCTTATATGTGCGGAAAAAAATTTTTTTTTAAAAAAATTCCGCGAGGTTAGCTTTCGGTTAGCGAACCGGGTAGCGCTCCGGGGAGCGAATTTTGTGGAAAATTAGTGAAAAAAGTTAGAGAAAAATAATAATTGTGAGTGATCAGATGTAGGGTAGCTCTGAGAAGAGCTTTTGGGTTTATGGTACATTTAGGTACTTATAAGTAGGTACCAATGCAGAGTCTTAAATTCAGAATGAAAATTCTGTTGCCCTCATCTGAGAAGTGAACTCCATCTCCTCTGTAGATATCTTGCATGTAGTAACGCAAGTTATTGTTGTACAGAGAGCCCATTCCATGGTCTCTCATGTAAGCTGAAACAGATTTGTTTACATGCTTCCTCGCTTTCTCAATTTGTGGACAAAATTGGTTGGACCACCTCCATTTCTGTCTTTGGCATATATTGGAATATACCAAGGCAGTTTGAGGAAAAAGTGCCATTAATTGCTCCAAGGTGTCCTTTAAAAGCATTTCCAGACCTACCCCTGTCAAAGTGCCCAAATCATTACCTCCACAGTGCACTATTAACAGGTCAGGTTTTGGCAAATGCATAAAGGTTTTCACCAATGGTATCAATTGGTGACATTTTAATCCTCTTTGGCCCAACCACTTAATTTCCACATCTTGTAAATTGAGGTTGTGTAAATTTCTGCTCTCAGCATACCTTTGAGCCCAGTGGATGTAACTATGTCCAACAATCCAGACGTTAAACATGGTGGAAGAAGGTTGTTCTGCAGTCAGATGAAGTGTGGTAATGAAAGGGCAGTTGAAACAGTAGGAGTTTCTAAAGAAAAAAAACTGTGGATTTACAATGCTAATGATTCATTAGCAGTGATTGGTGCATTTCCATTTCTGAAAACAGAAAGTTAGGGTGCATGGATGTGTTCTTTGAAAGATGTAATTTGAATGGTCAAGGAAGAAACATTTAATGAAAGATTGCACTGGATACGCAGGTGCACTGAGAGTTCAGAGTTCAATTGAAACATTGTTGTGTGAATTTGCAAACATGAGAGGTCTTCCAGGAGGTGGTTGCTATGGAAACAAGGCAGACAGGGCAGAGGGGGGAAGGGTTTTGATTTGAAAAAAGTGAGGGAAGAGGTATGATTGGCTAATATGAGAGATATGTGAAAAGAATATCTGTATTTCTGTGCTTTCAATAGCTGCAGCCTTTGGAGTGCATCCTTTTTCTTCTGCTGAAGACAATTTGGTGTATTTCTGAGACTGTTTTCAAAACTCAAAAAATATTTGCTAAGGTGAGAAAAGATTTATTTAATTTAGATAGAGAATAGTATGATTTAAGGAGAAAATGATGAAGAAAGCTGTGTTTTTAAAATGTGGTTTTGTCTCTAGTGATATACTAATAGAATTAGTTTCAAAGAGAAATTATAATTGCATATTTGGTGTAACATTCTGGCATGCAGTTACACAAGATATTGTAATACATGGAGGCCATTTCATGGTCTGTTATGTAAGCTGAAACAGATATGTTGCTTTTAAAAACGATTTAAGAAATCAATTACATTTCTAGATATGTACTGCTAGAGCTTCATAGGTTGTTTTGGGCCATATTTATAAGGTATTTGAGTGTCTAAGATGTTGTGTTCGCCTTTTAAAATGTAAAGTGTTCCTCATGGGACAAGTGTCTTGTAAATACGCTCCCACTTGTGCTTGGCAAATTTAGATTTTGATTATGGGAGTTACCTAGCCATGTTAATAGTGTCCCAAAAATGGTGCTAGGGCATTCCAGAAAACACTTTCATGTGTCTCAAGGACATTTTTAGTCATTTCTTCATGAATGCAGGTATACAATTGATTTATATGCTGTGTTTAAAAACGAATTTTGAAATGAATTAAATTTCAGGATATGTACTGTTAGAGCTTCATAGGTTGTTTGGGGTCATATTTAGAAGGCATTTTAGTGTCTTTGAAGTTATTTTTCCCTTTTTAAATGGAAAGCGTTCCTCATGGGGCCCTGAGCAGTTCTTAGCCATGTTATTTAATAGGAAGTGGATAACATGGCTAAGAGCATTTGCTGGGAAATGCATGAATATCGCTGATTTTTCTGCTATATTCATGCATTGTGGCCGTTTTTTTTCACATTGTTCATAGGTTGTTTGGGTTCATATTTAGAAGGCATTTTAGTGTCTTTGATGTTATTTTTCCCTTTTTAAATGGAAAGCGTTCCTCATGGGGCCCTGAGCAGTTCTTAGCCATGTTATTTAATAGGAAGTGGATCACATGGCTAAGAGCATTTGCTGGAAAATGCATGAATATCGCTGATTTTTCTGCTATATTCATGCATTGTGGCCGTTTTTTTCACATTGCTTCATAGGTTGTTTGGGTTCATATTTAGAAGGTATTTTAGTGTCTTTGATGTTATTTTTCCCTTTTTAAATGGAAAGCGTTCCTCATGGGGCCCTGAGCAGTTCTTAGCCATGTTATTTAATTGGAAGTGGATAACATGGCTAAGAGCATTTGCTGGAAAATGCATGAATATCGCTGATTTTTCTGCTATATTCATGCATTGCGGCAGTTTTTTTTCACATTGCTTCATAGGTTGTTTGGGTTCATATTTAGAAGGCATTTTAGTGTCTTTGATGTTATTTTTCCCTTTTTAAATGGAAAGCGTTCCTCATGGTGCCCTGAGCAGTTCTTAGCCATGTTATTTAATAGGAAGTGGATAACATGGCTAAGAGCATTTGTTGGAAAATGCATGAATATCGCTGATTTTTCTGCGTTATTCATGCATTGCAGGCCTTTTTTTATCACATTTGCAAGCATTTCTTAGCCATGTTATCCAATGGGAGGTGGATAACATGGCTAAGAGCATTTGCTTCAAAGGTTGTTTGGGGTTATATACCATTTTTGGGAAATTATTAACATGCCTATCTAACTCCCATAATCAAAATCTAAATTTGCCAACCGCAGGTGGGAGCGTATTTACAATAAATTTGCACCATGAAGAATGTAAAATAGCATACTAGATACTCAAATAACTTATAAATATGATCCAAAACATCTTATGAAGCACTAGTAGTGCATATTTCCAGAAATGTATTGGTTTTCATTTAATGATTTACTTCATTGGTAGGCCTTCACATGTTTTTTTACCTTGGTTTTTTTTCAGTGAAAATCTTATCTGCAACCATGTGTTGGCCTCACCTCAAATAAACAAAACAGGTGATGGACTGAATGTGGATCAATGACACACATTCACCCCAGTCCAAAGATCTGGGCCTAAACAAACCTTTAGATAGGCTACATCTTATCGTCATCCTGAATTAATGATTTAAAATATTAGGGAGTGATTTATGAGTGTTGTATGCCTGTTTTGTACCATTGAGTGTCATTTTTGTGATGCAGTGCTGGTGGAAAATATTTGCTATGTTAAATAATTAGTACAGCATTAAGTTTTAGATGACTGTTATTTATTTACTGTTTGGTAATAGTGGTTAATAACATTTTATATTATATTTTTTCACAGATTCAACTGCAGATTCTTTCATAGTTTGGAAAATGCCTTCCAGAAGTCGAATACGAAAGGCTAGAAAACGTCAAAGACAGCAGGATGATGTTTTATTGCAGCAGTCCTCTTCCCCAAATACTTGTCAAAACACCAAGAAAGGTCCGGGTAAGAGCACGAAATCATTCTTAAGAAATATTTGTAGTAAAAAAAATTTTGCTCAAAAAAATGTGTCTCTTAACAAAAAGAGAAGTAATTTAAATGGAAAGGAGAGACCCATCACAAATGTTACTGGTAGAGGAAGAGATAACTCTGTGCATGATAGTAGAAGGAAACAACAGTTTAGGGACATTCGACAACGAATGTTCCGTAATAGGATATTAGTTAATTTATTGAAAAATATTAAAAAGAAAGGCCAACAGAAAGCGGCATTTTATAGGAAGAAGAAAAATGTAGAGAAAATTATTGATCATGCTTTTGAAATCAAGCGAAAGTTGTTTATTTTGGTAATCAATAGAATTAGGAAACTAAGCAAGGTAATTTCTGATTTCAAAACAAAAAGTAGATGGAAGAGAGTAGTAAATCGTACTAACTTTTGTGAAGTTTTTTCTGGAGAATGGATGCATAGTTCAAGTTCTGAGGCATTTTTTAATGAGGAGACTTATTTTCAGGATAATGATTTGGTGCATGCAGTTGACATCAGTGGTCGAGCTTATGAAGTGAAGGATGGTTGTCCAGTTGAAAAAGAACTACTTGTGACAACAGAGACAGAAGAGGCGCTAAGTGATGAGGTTTTAGGAAGACGTCCTAAGGGTCCTGTGTACATTTGGAAGTGTAGTTCTATTTGCAGTGTGCGACAGGTTTCCATCAATTTGCTATGTGATTTTATACGGACATTTAATAAGAAAAGTTTGAAGCAGAAAATGAAGTTGTTGCAAGATTTAGATCCTTGCAGAGTGAGACAAATGACAGGTTTGCGTGGTCATTCACTGGCTTGTCTTTCCAGGAGAGTATGCCAGAGTGTTTTTCATCATTTCAGGATGCTAGCAGTGCATCATAATAAAGTGAGAAAATTAGTGAGAATGTTGTATTATGCTAAGAGTCCAGCAATTATGCTTAAACAGTTATGTGCTGCTCTTTTGCATGGTTCTGAAATAGATGTGAAGAATCTTTGTGAAGAAATTGAGTTTTGTTACTTTGGTAGTAAAGATGAGAATGTTCAAATTGACCCTGAAGTAGAGGGTAATGTGGAAGATAATGTACAGGTTTCCAGTACAGATAATTTTCAGAAGGAAATTGCCACGTTTCAGATGAAATCAAGTGAGAGGCCTAATTTCACTTGTGTATGTTGTCGACGCACTTATTATAAGAATCAGACTAAGGTAGTGGATTTATATGCAAAAAGTGAAAGGGAAAATAATAGTGAATGGAAGGATTTAGCCACATACTTGATGGTAGAAAATTATTTTGATTTGGGATCGGATCAACGTGTGTGTACTTATTGTTGTAATAAATTAAACCAAAACCAGATGCCTGCTAGGGCAGTTCATAATAATCTGGAATTGGTTGAGATTCCTTCTGAATTGAAGGATTTAAATACTTATGAATCTATTTTGATTCAAAGTATCCATCCCTTTCAGGCTATTGTAAGAATGGAGCCAAAGACAGGGAAATTGCCTCCAGCAGATTTACAGAGAGGATTAAAGGGAAGAGTTGTTTATTTGCCTCTAGATTTGAACAAAAACATTAACACAATTGGAATAGAAAAAGTGGAAGAGGAACCTCTGGTTATCTTGGTTAATGGGGTTCCGACAAAGAATAAGAAAATATGGCAAGATTTAGTGGATGTTAGGAAAGTCAAAAAGGCAACAGTGTATTTGAAGAAAAATAATAAGTACTATAAGAATGTATATGTTGCAGAAGAGGAAGTAAGTGATGAAGAGGATAGCGATTTGTGTGCTGGCCAAATTGAGAAAGTAGAGGCCTCTAAAAGTGAAGAAATATATGAACATTATAGTGTTCATCCTTTGCATTCCAAGGAAGTGATGGGGAATGCTATTGAGTTGTTTCAAATGAAACAAGCCAAAGGGAGTCCCATTAGTGTTTGGGAGGAAAGTTTGGAAGCTCGGTGTTTCCCACAGCTATTTCCCACAGGTCAAGGAGGAAGATATGATGAGCGACCTCGTGAAATTCCTGCGTCTGAATACCGGACTTTACGATTGTATGCAGAAGATCCTAGGTTTCGGCAATGCATTCCCTATTTGTTTCATCTCCTGTTTGAAAGCGATCTGTCTGGACTGTCATATGCAGTGAACCACATCTTAAAAAGTGGTATACAGATGCGAAACATCTCGGCAAGTGACTTTATGCATAAAGTCAATGTCCAAGACAGTATTTTGGATTCTCACTTAATTAATCTCATGGCGTGTCAGCGTGGTACTAATGAGTACTGGTACCGTCGTCATGGTGACTTAAAATGTATGCTGAGGAACTTAGGAACTCCGACATGGTTCCTCACTCTGAGCTGTGCCGAGTATGGCTGGGATGACTTACTTGAATTTCTACGAGAGGCAAATGGAAATATTGAAAACATTGAATTCAAGACACCTGGAGAACTGTGTTCTTTGGATCCTGTGAATGTATGCAGGTACTTCAATCATAGATTTGAAGCTATGATGTCTTTCATCACAAATAAAAAGAATCCACCTCTTGGAGAGGTGTTGGATTTCTTCTGGAGAAAGGAGTACCAAGCAAGAGGTGCCCCTCATATACATATGTTGCTGTGGATCAAGGATGCACCTAAATTTGGAACAGATCCGGATGACTTAGTGATGAATTTCATCGAACAGTATTCTACGTGTGCTGTTCCAAACGCAACGGAGAAGAAAAGTCTAAGAGAACAAGTTCTACGTTTCCAAAGCCATCGTTGTGGAAAGTACTGTCGTCGTAAATTCAGAAACAAGGACAAGTTCTACACCAAATGTCGTTTCAACTTTCCACGACCGGTGATTTCTAAAGGAAGAGTGAACAGTTTGATGTCTTCGCTGCGACATAATGTGACGAGGAAATCACCCAAGAATACATACAATTTGAAAAGGAACGAAGAGTCCAAGTACATCAATGACTACAACCCAGTGATTTTGTCCATGTGGAATGCCAACATGGATATACAGTTTGTGGCTGACAACTGTATGGCTGTGGCTCGGTATGTGACATCTTACATCACCAAAAAAGAAAAGACCGAACTGAAGGATATGTGGGAGGACATTTCCCATGAAAAGAGCCTCAGCAAGAAGTTGTACAGTTTCAGTCTGAAGATGTTGTCGCATCGAGAAATCGGAGCTTACGAATGTTCTGATCGATTGTCTTCAGCAAGTCTCTATGCCAAATCCAGGAGTCTCGTTTGGGCGAGTCTTGGTCTTGCTGCAACGCGAAATCGAGTTCTAAAACCTGTTCGGGAAATTGAGTATTTGGCAGAAAAGGAACCAAACAGTACCGACATTTTGAAGACCAACATGTTGGATACATATTATCCAAATCGAAGCAGTCACCTTGAGAATATTTGTCTATATGAGGTTCTCCAAAATTATATATTCAAGAGGAACATCAAAGAAGATATTGAGAAAGGAGTGTATGCTGTAATTGGAAGTGAGGGATGCCTGGTCAAGCAAAGAAAATGCCAATTAGTAAACCATCGAAAATTAAGTGGCGAATCTCCAGAAAAAAAGGAGTTTTTCTATTTAGCACTTTTGCAACTTTTCAAGCCTTGGCGTGCAGAAGAGGAACTGCTTGGAGATTTCCTCTGTTACGAAGACTCTTTCAATGCAGCCAAGGAGTCCATAGAATGTCCTGCTTTTTCTAAATATCAAGAAATGCTAACTTTGGAAATTGAGCAGGAAGCAACGATTGCAGCCGAGATTGCCAGAGACAGTTCTCAGGACAGTCAGAGTTCTGTTTCATTGAGTCAAGATCCACTTGGAGGACCTATTATCGAAAATGAAGCTGCCACTGCTATGAATGAAGTAGAAAGAGCCATGGCACATGCTCAGGAGGATTCAGTTAACTTACAAGACTTGGAAAAACAACTCAACGTTGAGCAGAGGAAAATATATGATGAAGTTACCAAGGAAATTGAGCACGGATTAAGTCATGAGAAGAAAGAGTGCTCGTGTACGTCGTTGAAGCCTGTCCGACTGTACGTGAGTGGAGAAGCGGGAACTGGAAAAAGTTTCCTCATTAAAGCAATCTCTTGTTATTTGCAGGAAAGGACTGAGTCATCGCTGTCTTGTGTTGTCACCGCTCCTACTGGACTGGCAGCACATAATATTAAAGGTATTACTTTGCATCGTCTATTGATGCTGCCGGTGGAGCATGACAACAAATTACAATACAACAAGTTATCTGGAGATGCTTGCTGTGAAGTTTCAAGAGTTTTGAGGAAAATGAAACTACTTATCATTGACGAAGTAAGCATGGTTTCCAATGTCATGCTTGCCTTTGTGCATTTGAGAATGCAAGAAGTACTTAAAACTGAATATGATGTCTTATTTGGTGGGAAACACATTATTGTTTTCGGAGATCTTCTACAGCTGACACCAGTAAAAGGTCAACCTGTGTTCAAAATACTCACGCATGAAGATACCAGGAAGTGCCTAGGGAGCATTGGCAACGTCAATATATGGTTAAACTTCAATTATGCAGAACTGCATCAAAATATGCGTCAGGCAAAGGATGAAGATTACAAGAATATTCTACAAGATATTAGAATTGGAAAAGTGACCGAGCATGGGAAAGAAGCTTTAAATGCACGGTTACTGTCAAATTTGTATCCCAAACAAGATATTGTGCCTGAGAATATTTTTCAGAAAATTACTGAGAAGAAATCCGGGATATGTCTCATGCCAACTCTTGCAGAATGTGCCATCTTCAACAACAAAATGTTGAATTTAGAAAAGCAAGAGATTGTGAAACTTGAAGCTATCGACAAATTAGAGCATATGGGATCAACAATTATTTTGTCAGACAATTTGAAATCAAAATTGGATTCATTAGAGAAGACTATATCTAAAACAGCGGGTTTTGAAAAGACTTTGAATGTGTGTTTAAATTGCCGAATTATTTTGAGAAGGAATTTACATGTAGAAAGAGGTCTGGTAAATGGATCAATGGGTAATGTTGTTGATTTTGAGAAATACAGAAATAGAGATGGAATAGAATTTTTAAAAATTAAATTTGATGGCATTGAGGAAGTACAGCAAATTGGTCGTTGTTCTGCTAGGTTTTTGCTTGTTAAAGATTTATATGTTCGCCGTAAACAGTTTCCTGTTTGCTTGGCATATGCGGTGACAATCCATAAATCGCAAGGTTTAAGTGTAGACTGTGCATTGGTGAATATTGGCAGTTCTGTGTTCAAGGAGGGTATGGCATATGTGGCATTGTCACGAGTTAGAACTTTATCGGGATTGTACTTGATTGACTGTGATGTCACAAACATTTGTGCGGATCTAGATTGTGTTAAGGAATACAATAGGTTAAGAAGAGAGTATGCGCCACATTTGCCTCAATATCCTTTGTTTGAGAAACGTGTGGTAGGCCGCAAACGTAGAAATAGCAGTAATAGTAGGGAGGTTGTTGCAAAAAGACTAAAAGTCAATGAACCGAAAATTGTTAGCAGAAAGAAAGTGGATTCTGTTGAAGATGTTGTCGGTTTTCAATTTGAAAACAGTTCTGGTGTCAACTGCTATGCAAATGTAGTGGTTAATGTTCTCTTTTCACTAGAGAGTTTAAAAGAACAGATTCTGTTGAATTCTGAACAAATTTTATGCTGTTTGTTGAATTCTGTTTTCGAGAAATGTAGCAGTGATCGAACAAAAGTAGAAAGTGTGTCTGAAGTTCGTTATCTGTTAGATGAATGTTCAGGTCAAACAGACTTCTCTGAAAATAATCAGCAAGATTGTCAGGAGTTTTTAATGTATATGCTTGATATATTGCAAGTTGAGGGTGTAGATGTAGATCACCTGTTTGGGCTTTCTTATCAATGGCAGCATGACTGCGAGAACTGTATGGTATCAAGTACTACTAGTGTAGACTCAGAAAGATTTATATATTTAACTTTGCCAGACAGTAAATCAGTCTCCTTTAATAAGCTAGTAAATGCAGCGGATCACAACATGGAGTGTAGCCAATGTAAATGTGATATGATGTCAACATTATTTATACGTAGATATGGCCAGTATGTCATTTTAATGATGCAACGATGTAGGCCTGATGGAACAAAATTGTCAACTTTAATAAAAAATTTTGTGGCTTCTCAGCTGTCAATATCAGGGAGGACTTTTGTTACTGTAGCAATTATCTATCACGATGGTCCATCAACAACATCAGGACATTATACAGCTTACTTAAAGTCTGGAAACGGCTGGTCATTCTGTAATGATTCTGTTGTAACGTTCAAAAAAAAATTGCCGTTTGACCTTAAAAATTCTTACCTGGTGTTTTTAAAACCAAAATTTTAAGTAGAGGGAATGTAAGTCTGCAATGCTGTCTCGATTAAAAATTCAACTATATAAACCTAATGCAAGTAAGTCTGCTTCATAGTAAGCAGTATCAGTGTCATAGGAAAAGGAGAACATGACTGACAAAGAAGAGTAAGATATTAGTAGTCCAGGATTGTGAAAATAATCTCAAATATTTTATTTTTGAAAGTTGCGAAAATAGAAAATGTCGGGATTTGATTGGAAGAATTACAAGATTTGCGAATCGCGGCAACATGATTTGGCCTAGTGGAAACATGTGATATAATGAGAGAAGTTTTTTTTCTATGTAACATATTTCACGTATCGATGGAGGTTTTCTTTCAGAAAGTGGCGGGCTGAAAATATTTAAAGCACAACAGAGTGGATGCTGTTTATAGGAGATCCTTCGACGTCATTGAAAGTAAGTTAATTTTAAGAAGTTTTGAAATCAGATTTCTTAGGTTGTATGGGTTTTTTAAACACAGTCATTTTGATTGTGTTTTTTTTTCCCCGCTGTTACATGATGAATACCTTCAAGTCACTGATTTAAGTGAAATTTGATACATTCTGAGAACAGCAAAAATAAACCATTTAACATGTATAATTAATGTTATGCTTTTTGTCCTTATGATATACATTTAGAAATGTGTGGTACATATGGGTAAGGTGAGTTCTGTAAATATCAATTTTAATGCTTAGAGTGCTGTACTTCTGGGTAGTGTTTTTTTTTTATAAAAAAAAGAGGCCTCACCTCAAAGAAAGCTCTTGAAAGCACACATCTTATTTGCATCCTAAAACAATCATTTACAATGTTAGACACAATTTTATTATGACTTTACATCTTTTTTGCGCTGCTATTGCATCACTATTGTGAGACATTAGCAGTGCAAGAAAAACATCATGTTTCAAAATAGGCCTCAGTTCAGCAATATCAAGATACAGTTTCTTTCGAATATATATCTTTAGGATTGTGTAGGGAACGTAGAGAAGCAGAGACTTCTGTAAATGTCAAAGTTGTTGAAAAACTGTTTGTTTTTGAACCTTTTCCCTTGTCTTTTCTAATTTTTAAATACATGTTTTAATATTTTTTGAAATGTTTGTTCTTTGTTTTACAGATTGAAAGTATGAAAAAATATTTAAAAAAGGTAACAAGAATTATAAGGTAAATGTTTTCCACTCTTTTTACCCGCAATGCACTGCTGATGATGTCATTGACAGTATCTCTCATTTACTCTCTCTAGCTGTCTTTCTTTTTACATTATTCTCTGTTTACTTCCCTTATACTAACTCTTCTTTTTTTTTAAAAAAATATTTTTTTTAGTTCGCTTAAAGTTCGCGAACCGGTCAGCGAACTTGAAGCGAACCAAAAGAAATAGAGCTTGCCAGAGTGATAAACATTCTAGCAATTTTGTTTGAAAGGGGAGGTAGTTCTGAAAAGAACTGTTTTTTTTTGTTTTTGTTGTTTTATGTTTTTTTTGTAATTTTTTGAACATTTTTTGATTTTTTTGTATTTTTAGAACTGTTTTATGTTTTTTTTGTGTTTTTTAAGGAGGGGAGACAACAAAAAACAGGCTTTCAAAACGGCTCAACTGGAGCAAAAAAAAAGAAAATTACTTTTTGGGTGCATTAGGGCACTTATGATTTTCATATGCAATGTTCATGAGGTTGACACTCATGTTGCCATATGACAGCATAGCACCACAGTAAATACAAGACACCTTCATGTGCTGGAAGTTACGTTGGATGTTTGGCACAGTCTCTTGTGCCTCTCTTCCCGTCAAAGACAATGTGGATGTAGATCTTGCCACAGGAGTTGCCGTCGGATTGTCTTCAAGATCCCTCAACTCAGCCCGGCTGTAGTTCAAGGGATGCCACCTGCTCATGTGACGGTGCATTGTATAGTTCCCCATACTGTACTTCTTTTCTGTGCCTCTCGACAATCTGTGGTCACAGATGAGGCAGGTGGCATATTTTGCATTCACTTTCTTGGTTCCAGGAGGGATGGTGAAAAACTGCCAGATGAAACTGGTTTTTCGTTTAGAAACCCGGGGCAACTCATCAACAAATTGTTGTCCCTCTCTCTCCTCTTCTTCTTCTTCCTCATCTTCCTCCTCTCTGTTAGTCATAATTTGACTGGGTGGTCCTCTCTTCTTATGGGGAGGTGGAGGTGGTGGTGGGGGTGCACCAGCTGCAGCAACAATGGAAGCCATTGTGGATCTTCAGATAAATGGTCTTTCTCTCACCAAGATGAAAGTCAGAGTGAGGAAATAAGGAGGGGTTTACTTGATTTGGGGAAAACAAAAGTTCTGAGCCAATGAAAAGTGTTATTTTTAGGTCACATGACCTAGTCATACATCATTTGGAAACCAAAAGTGAAATGAACCAATGAGAAGTTTGATAAACAAGTCACATGACCTGTTCCGCTTACGTTACGCGGCGCGCGCCGCGTCCCAGATCGCTTCCGGTTCGCGGTCCGGAGC